>NC_090923.1:26414540-26715211 GCF_040938575.1 Ambystoma mexicanum | reverse complement strand
GTACCGCTCACGTTGCCCCTTGAATAGCTCCGAATGATCCCGTCAGAAGAGCCCACGACCACTATACTGCGCAAAGCGAGGTGAAGGACTCCCTTTTTCTCTAGGTCCCATTAAGTCATATTACCGCACCATGTTACCCTATTCCCTTGCTGTACAGCATTCCATTGTTGCACAGCTAAGTTTGCGCTATGTAAAACTCAGGCACATACTCACCTGAAATTTGATTGGCTCATGAATGATAGATGGCAGACACCAGTATAGCTTTTGACTCGTCCATGCTGAAAGTTTTATTAAAAAGGTACAAAAAGATGACAGTAAATGGGGTAGGATAGCGCTGGGGCAACATGCTTGGCTTGGGAGCAAGACAATACCAAGCAACACTGGTTCAATTCCCGGCTGTGCGCTTATAAACTCAGTCCAGCATGAAGCACGATATACATACCCAATATCATTATTACCTTGATATTGTTCCAAGCTATAAATATTTGGGTCTGCCGTTTGAAGGGAAACACGCTGGAGTATTACAATCAGACATGATGCGAAGCAAACTAACATCAGCCATTTTGCAAACAAAAATCATTCTATATAAATACGGTAAATTTTCCATCTACCCGGCACTCTACTTCTGGCTACAGAAAATAACGCCGACTTTGTTATATGGATTAGAAGCGAGAGACATCATCCCTACCGTTAGCCTAAATAGACTAGAAGCCACATTTTGGAGGCTGATCCTAAAAGTTCCTCAATCTACTCCTGGTCCTGTGCTGGGATACGAGCTTGGTCTCACTTCATTAAGTGCCAAATATCACTGGCAGATGTGTGCTTGCTTCGCAAATGTCTGGTTACCTCCAATGAAACATCTCTCCTTGCTGTTTTGTCAACTTACATCTTTACTTCAACCCACATGTTTGTCACCAGGTGGACTAAATATGTATACAGAATTATGACCCTAGCAGATGTTAATTTAGAAACATTGATCATGAATCCTGTAAGAGCAAAAAAGAAAATATTTCTACAAGATTGGATTGACACCCGCGCAAAATGTTTGTCCTATAAATTCATGAATACTGCATATCTGGTTGAAAAGAAATTGGGCGTCGCTGAACCATATTTGTATAAAGCCCCCTCCCCACAAATGCGCATGGCAATCACAAGGATGCGTCTAAACTTATGGAGCACGAGAGAGTTGTTATGCCTACGTAAGCAAATAACTAAAAGTGAAAACATCTGCAGATTCTGTAATAATCAGTCAATTAAAGAAACCTTAGAACACCTGGTCATCGAATGTTCAGCATTGGCCCTATTGAGATCAAAATATTATGGGAGACATATGTTGGTGGTAGCAAGTGTTCCTTCTGCGCTCAGATGGTCTTTTCTAATTAATTATGCGAAGATGAGCTCAAAAATTGCAACAGTTAGTTTTCTCAATGCGTTAGCCTTGACGGAATGAAATATTTTATACTGAATGATGAATTTTATAATGTAAATGATGTACCTAAACTGTTCCTGTGAACCAGATGATGTGAGACGAATCCCATACTGGACAGATTATGTGGGATGCATTCTCTTTGAATTAATAACTCAGATAAGCGATTAAGAAAATGACCATGGGAAGATTTTCTACCTTCCTTAATCGTGTTATCTAATGCTATGTTGTTTTAAAATTATTTTTGTGTTAGTTTAACAAAATTTAGTCTATTGCACCCCAATTATTGTAATTTTTGTAATTTTTGTAATTTTGTAATTTTTTAATTTTTGTAATTCTGTAACAGGATTTCATGAAAAAAATAATGAAAATGTTTTATTCTTTCTTTTTGTAAAACAAACAAATTTTGTTGAAAAAAGTTGATTGAATTCAGCTAAATTTCAATAAAGAAAAAAAAATATATATCATTCTTTTTCTTAAAGCAACAAGCTTGCTGTGGGAACAGGACTATGCTGTGCACGAAGGGCCCGATACTCTGGTCGTGTTGACTAAGACCTTCAGCTCCTACCAACCTCTCAAGTTGATAAATTGAGTACTTGCGGGAAATCAGTTACTAGGGGTTTTGAAATCGGCGTCAGGGTGATGGGAGCACTGTACAAAACACCAAAACGCTAACTTTTATAAGACTGCCCAACTCAGCCGTTGCTCTCTCCACATGGGAGGCGGGCCATGGGAGAAATTAAATTAGACTGAAAGGGGTGAGATCAGAGGAGACCAGGGGGGGATATGTACCTATGTCTTATTGTCAGTGTTCCAATGATGATTGCATTTTAAATTAACATTGATGCCTTTCCCTTTACAAATGTGTTCACCAGCTGCGTATGCCGAGAGGGCGAGATTGGCGATAGCAGGAACTGTTACGGGAACATCGTGAGTGAGATACGGAGCTTAAATGCCAAAGGAGTCCATGCAAGAAAACTAACGAATGGACTGCAGATGTTTGGTGAGTGTCGTTGAGTCAACAGTACTACACAATCACATCCCGGGTCAGAGGTCAGCAGGAACCTGTGTTTGGCGCACATCTTGTCTCGTCACTCGATCGCTCTCACTTACAACACGTGATATTGATATTGATATTTTATTTCTATCGCGCTCGTACACAAGTGTTTCAGAGCGTGACAAGGCAAGGGAGGGGAACAGGGGAGAACAAAACAGCGATCTTACTAGGGCCAGTGACATTGAGAACGCGCAAGTGCATGGGAGAGGGGGAGGGGAAAAGTGCATGGAAGGGGGGAGAAGTGGAAAGTGCGAAGCAGAGGAGAAACAGATAAATAACAATAAATAAATAATAAAGGCAACAAACAGTGGTAGTGCAGCCAGCAATTTGCAAGTGCTAGGTTTAAGGCAGCAGACATGGTAAGTCTGATAAGTGCAGGAAGAAAAAGGGGGGGCTGTATGGGTACAGATACAGACCCCAGTGCAAAGGGTGGCCCGGAGGCAGTGCAGGAGGGTGGCGGGGTGAGCAGGTACCTGGGCCCGCAGGTCAGAGGGTGGCCAGGTGCACGGTGCCAAGAAAGAACAAATCAGCAGGGTAGAGGGGGAGCGAAGGCAGAAGAAAAGAGGAAGGTCTTGATGTGCTTCCGGAACCGGAGATGGTTCTCCTCAAGTTTTAGAGTGGCAGGGAGGCTGTTCCAGAGGGAGGTCCCAGCCGAAGACAGAGATCTACCCCCAGCTCGTTTCTTTGAAAAACGACTGACCCAGAGGGAGTTGGAGGTAGAGGAGCAAAGAGCTCGAGAGGGAAGGTATTTGCGGAGGGATAGCTGAAGGTATTTTGGACCCAGGCCTCAGAAATACTTGTGGACAATGCAGAGGGTTTTGAATGTAATCCTTGCATCCACTGTGAGCCAATGGAGAGATTTCAGAGCTGGAGAGATACGATCCCAGGGCTTGAGGCCAAGGACAAGTCTTGCAGTCCTGTTCTGGATTAGTTGCAGAGGGGTGAGAGTAGTGGCAGGTAGATTTAGAAAGAGGCTGTTACAATAGTCCAACCTAGAGAGAACCAGAGCTTGGGAGACCATGAGCTTCTGGGGGAAGGAGAGGAAAGGCAGAGTACCTCTGAGGAGGTGCAGTAGGAAATTTGAGTTTTTAGAGACCTCAGAGATGTGGACGGAGAAGGAAAGGGTAGAGTCAAAGATGACCCCGAGATTCTTAGCCTCGCAGGTGGGGGTAGGAGGAGGGCCAAGGGAGGCCGGCCAGGGAGTGAGGGGAAAGGATGGTGAAGGTGTGCTGATGAGGAGGATCTCCGTCTTGCTGGCATTCAGACAAAGATCATTGGCGGCATACCAATCTTGAATGGCAGTTAGGCAATCAGAGATTAGAGAGGGAGAGGAGGTGGCAGAGGGCAGCCTGAAAATGAGTGACTGTGAGTCAAAGGCTTGCAACCTGTTGCTATCCAGATGTTTCAGACTACGACCGCTGCGGTCCCTCAGAATTGCCAAAGCTAGCTGAGGCTGAAAAGAGTTGTAGTCCAACACATCTGGCGAGCCAAAGGTTGCAGACCCCTACTGAGGGATTTACACATTATTGCACAGTTTACAAGAAATGTAGTCATTGCATAGCGCCTTCTGGTCGCAGAGATATGAGTGAACCCGGCCATTTTCAGAGCCGCTGTTCATTGGTCGGGGTGTTTGTGCAGCCCTTTACTAGTGCACCCGTCCCAGAATGTCCTGCTCACTCATAGTGCAAGGTCTGTGTGATAACCCCTGGGACTGTATCTTGGTATACTGGCAATAACCCATAACATGACTGGGTCATAGGCAGACATAGAGTTAAGGCTATTACCAATGAAAAGGAAACATTTACACACTCTGAGAATGGCAACACTAAGGTACAAGTGCTCAGTGCAAATGCAGCAACATGTAAAGTCTACAGACGGGAGGGTATGAATGTTAAGTTAGCAACACTCACCCCATATAAACAATACAAGTGGCATGACAAGTTAGTCAAATAAAGCCAAAATAAACACATTGGGTTCATGCGGTGCTGCATACTCCTCAGTAGTGATCCTGTTGGATTTCAGATTTTTTTCTAAAGTGCCACATCACGTTATGCACTTCACATCCCTGGTGACTTGCAGCCACATATGTTGCTGTCCTCGCTGCTAATTCTAATGGTTGCCTGAGGACGATGTAGAGCTGTTCGTCTCCTGTTTTACTTGCAAAGACTTCCTTACTCTTGCAAAGTGTGTGCAAATAAGCGTCCCGAATGTCTGTGCATGCAGACTGCAGACAAGTCCTGCCCTCCCTGGGCGTCTTAGTTCAGTCACTGTTTCCAGCTTGGATAGAGTCTGTGTTTGCTGTGTGTTTGCCTGTTCTTAGGGTTTCTTATCAGAGCTAAAGTGTTGCCCCACTCAGCTGTAGCATTCCAGCTTGCTGTGCTGTTCCGCATGTTTCCAGCTTGGATAGAGTCTGTGTTTGCTGAGTGTTTGCCTGTGCTTAGGGTTTCTTATCAGAGCTAAAGTTTTGGCCCACTCAGCTGAAGCATTCCAGCTTGTTGTGCTGTTCTGCGTCTGTTTCCAGCTTGGATAGAGTCTGTGTTTGCTGAGTGTTTGCCTGTGTTTAGGGTTTCTTATCAGAGCCAAAGTGTTGACCCACTCAGCTGAAGCATTCCAGCTTGTTGTGCTGTTCTGCGTCTGTTTCCAGCTTGGATAGAGTCTGTGTTTGCTGAGTATTTGCCTGTGCTTAGGGTTTCTTATCAGAGCTAAAGTGTTGGCCCACTCAGCTGAAGCATTCCAGCTTGCTGTGCTGTTCTGCGTCTGTTTCCAGCTTGGATAGAGTCTGTGTTTGCTGAGTGTTTGCTTGTGCTTAGGGTTTCTTATCAGAGCTAAAGTGTTGCCCCACTCAGCTGTAGCATTCCACCTTGTTGTGCTGTTCTGCGTCTGTTTCCAGCTTGGATAGAGTCTGTGTTTGCTGAGTGTTTGCCTGTGCTTAGGGTTTCTTATCAGAGCTAAAGTGTTGGCCCACTCAGCTGAAGCATTCCAGCTTGCTGTGCTGTTCTGCGTCTGTTTCCAGCTTGGATAGAGTCTGTGTTTGCTGAGTGTTTGCTTGTGCTTAGGGTTTCTTATCAGAGCTAAAGTGTTGCCCCACTCAGCTGTAGCATTCCAGCTTGTTGTGCTGTTCTGCGTCTGTTTCCAGCTTGGATAGAATCTGTGTCTGCTGAGTGTTTGCCTCCAGCATGTAGTGCCGTTCTGCGTGTTTCCAGCTTGTATAGATGTTAGGGAGAATTCTCTTATAAGGCTAATTTCCCAAACCTAGCGAGTCCCCCAGCAGCTTTGCTGGATTTTTTGGGGTTTGTTTTTTTCTCCTGCTAGGAGTGAGACTCTTTTACTCCCACTCTTAGGCATGATTTGAGTTATGTCTTTGACTTGTTATGTGCTTATGGGCTATGGGGTTTCTTTTTACTCCATAGGGTATCATCTGTTTTTCTGTATGTGTGGTACACAGCACCCTCAGTGCAGTGCAGTACCACAGGGATGTCACAGTGACCCCCAAACATAGACTCCATACCCTGGGACTGACTACTGTGTCCCAGGGCATGTAAAGTCACCATTGGCTTTACTAGTCCAAAATTGTGAACAGAACCAGTACAAACCATCATATTGAGTTTGATTGCCCCTGGGTCTGTTTTTGAGGGGGCACTATCCCGTCCCCCCTCGTCGAGTTTCTGGCTGGTGGCAGTGGTTACCACGTGAAATATTCCACCGGAATATTCTCTATGGGATTTTCCCATTGATTTTAAACGCACCACTTTTTGATGCAATGTTAAAGATACCGCCGGTTTATTTATTTAATATTAAATCACTGGTTGGGTCTTTTTGCCAGAACTCGATTCTAAAATGGCGTTTGTGTCTGTCTCTGTAACTCTGACCAAGGTCGAGCCCTTTGTTCCACTATTTTGGCGGGCTTCTCCACAGAAGCCCTCCAAATGGTGCCACTCTGTTTGAGTTCCACAGGAAGGGTGGAGGGGGGAATTGGCACCCTGGACTGCATTGCCTTAGCAACCCAAGTCACACTCTACTCTGATTGGCCCAGTGGTGAGCCGACCGGCTCACCACTTAGCATGTGTGATTGACAGCTAGGCTGATGAATGGGGGTTTTTCTGCATAAAAGCAGGGCCTTTGGGACTGGAACTTCAGAAGTCGCCACAGGACCTAAGATTCCGAAAAGGGAAGAAGCTGAGCCATCTGCAACGACGACACCACCGGTGATGCCCTGCTGCAACTACCTCACCACTTTCCAGACGACAAGAGAAGATCTTCTACTGGACGAGTCTTCTTCCCCTGAGCTGGTGGGATCAACCAGTTCGCCCTTTTTGCCTTCCAAAGACATCTCTTGGTCGAATCGCCCGTGCCAAGCACCCCGGCGGCCGGATAGCTAAGCTCACCGCTTTTGACCGCGAATAAAAGGACCGCACCTTTTAATCGGGAACTCCGCGGCTGGTTTCATCCCTGTGCAGTGTAATGACTCCACGTTCCCTCCTCGACGAGATCTTCTCTTCCACTGATCGGAACCACTAACTTCAACCACTGCCAGGAACAACTGCCCCCGCTGGAGCTTCCTTTCTCTTTAAGGTACTGTGTCCTGCCTGGCCTCCCTTTCTACAGATTGCTAAAGGTGACCCTTAAATCCTTGGCTTCTAAACTGGGTTGGCTACAGGCCTTCTAACTATATCTTTTGAATCTCTCCAACCTCTTTTGAACACTCTGCAAAGACTTAAACCGTGTGATCCTGGGCACATTCGCTTTGCTCCATTTAAAGTGGGCCTGGCCTATGAACTTTGGCTCTACAGTATAACCTGCCTTTTTCCCCTTGCTCTGAATTCCTAAAAGTGTTGGGAACTGTTTTATTCATATGCTCTGCCTTTTTCTCTCCCTTTAACTACATTATCAGAGTGCCATCTTGGTTAAGCGCTCACATCTGTTCTAACAAATAGTAGTGTTTTAACCCTGACTTGTCTGATAACTATTAAGGGAGGTGTGCATACTTTGCCTGACTCTGTTTTAACTTGCTTTTGATTGAGAGTGCTAGTATATGCCATAAAGTGTGTTTTAAATAAATAATTATATACTTTTTATACAAAGCTCTGGACAGTGTTTGTTTGCTCTACTGTGTTTTGGACCTATTGTGTATACTCTGCATACTGCCCTACTCTTCTTGAGAGAAGTCTGACTGCTCAGCCACAGCTACCAGGTAAATCTGGGTAGTGCAGACTGCTACCAATTGGGTTTACTGCTTACTCCGGTAGTCTTAATCTTTTTGCAGTGGTGCCTAAGGGAACTACACAGGATTCTGCCTAACACTGGTGTACAGCAGTGGGATTTGTATTGAGTATACATTTTAGAGTGTCTAAATACCTTAGTGCAACTAACCACAAAGCTTAGCACTGAAAAGCTATTTTTTTTAACAAGTGAAACTATGGAAAGTTACAGCCAGGAGTCCCTTTCTGCAAAAACTGCTGATTGTTTAAGAGTTCTTTGTGGACATAAGAATCTTCCTGTTAAAGGCAAGAAAATGGAACTAATAGAAAGATTGTTAGAAAACCAAAGTCTGGGTAGTGGTCCAGAGGAACCTACCTCCCCAGCAAATGTAGACAACAGTAATGATGGTAATATGGATCAAAGTATTGATAATATTGTTGTAGATTCAGAGGAGGAAAGTGAGACTAATGTAACTGTTCCCCCTGGCCTTCTGCCTGCTCTAGCACCTCAAGCTATGTCTACTGGACCTTTGTCAGGTCCCACATTAAGTCCTGAATTCATTGAACTAGAATAAATGAGACTTGAATTGGAGTTCAAAAGAATTAGTGCCCAATCTGAACAAAAGCACCAAGAACTAAGGCTCAGAGAAATGGAGCTCAAGCATGAGCTAGAGATGAAGACATTGTCTGTTGAAAATACTTCTCTCCCCGGATCCTCTAGGAGTTCCAGTCCCAAAAGACCCCGGATGCCTAAAGAGATTGTGGGTATGTATGAACCTAAGTTGGATGTGTTGGATTGGTTGGCTATGTTTGAGTATAATCATGGGCTCCAGGACATCACAGGGAATCAGTTGCTTCCTTGGTTGCTCTCTAGGCTCCCCCTGTTGCATCTGATGTGGTAATAGAGTTGGGGGAGGTGGATAGAATGGATTATGAATGTGTGAAGCTAGCTTTAATAGCTAGGTTTGGGAAGACCCCTTCCCAGTACCTTAAGAGGTTTAGGACCCTCAAAAAGAATGATGGTACCCCTTGGGCTACCTGGGTGAATGAAAGTTTGAAGAACCTAGAGGGATGGATTAAGGGTTACAGAGTGAACACTTATGAGGGAATGAGAAATCTTGTTATGTTGGAGTCAATGTATGATGCCTGCTCTCCTGAGCTCAGACAGCACTTAGCTGATTCAAAGGAAATAGATTCCAAGAAGCTAACTAAGGCTGCTGACTTGTGGGTTGCCAACAGGGCTACTCACAAGGATTCAGGGGTCACTCACTCAGAAAAAGGATGAGGGATAAAAGCCACCAAAAGTGAATCCAGAGAATTCTAATACCTCCCATACCAAAGAGGGCCACAAACAACAAAATAACCAGGGTAAGCCACCAGGGAAACCCCATCAGGCTAGTGTACCCTCTGGTCACAAACCAGAAGGAGGTCAGAACAAGCCACCATTCCAGAGAGCATTTGGAACATGCTATCTCTGTGGGGCAACTGACCACATCAAAGGAGATCCCAGAAGTAAGGTTAAACCTGGAGGGATCAGCACAGTCTCCTGTAGCATTCCAGCTTGCTGTGCTGTTCTGTGTCTGTTTCCAGCTTGGATAGAGTCTGTGTTTGCTGAGTGTTGCCTGTGCTAAGGGTTTCTTATCAGAGCTAAAGTGTTGCCCGCACTCAGCTGTAGCATTCCAGCCTGTTGTGCTGTTCTGCGTCTGTTTCCAGCTTAGATAGAGTCTGTGTTTGCTGAGTGTTTGCTTGTGCTTAGGGTTTCTTATCAGAGCTAAAGTGTTGCTGTTCTGCGTTTGTTTTCCAGCACTTTCTGTATTGTGTTTTTAGAGCCTGTTGTAAGTCCTGAGCCCATTCCTTCTCTTATGTTTTGCTTCTTATGCTGTTAAACTGTGGGGCCCTGCTGCTGAGCGGGAACAATTCTGTGATGTAGTGTCATAAGGGACTATTTCTAGGGTTTTACTGTTTGGTGTTGCAGTGCCTGGTAGTGGAGGGAGTTGGGTTGACTGATCTTACAGTGGCACTAGATGATAAGCAGCAGTGGGAGGGAGGGATCTCCCTAGTTCTGCTCTGCACCCACCCATGGTACCCTGTTTGCAGATCTGGGGGTGCAGTATTTCTCTGGGAGATTTGCCCCATTCCACATACTCTATTTTTATAGTGTTTGTCCCCACACCTGACTACTGTGAAGTAGGTTGGGGGGATGGTGCTGTCAGAAAGTTAGAGCATTGATCTCACTGGTGCTTTCAAGTATGATATTTGCCTCTTGATTGCAGAGAACACTCAGAGGGCCTAAGTGTTCTTATTGCTGTTTCAAAACTTCCAGATGCACTTATTCTGAGACCTAGGAACTTATTCTGAGACCTGGGAACTTATTCCGAGACCTAGGAACTTATTCCGAGACCTGGGAACGTATTCCAAGACCTGGGAACTTATTCCGAGACCTGAGAACATATTCCAAGACATGGGAACGTATTCCGAGACCTAGGAACTTATTCCGAGACCTAGTGCCTCATTACAAGGTTTCATCGCTTACCGCTCCGGTCTATTATGACCCGGCAACCCGCTATTAGCGGCACCCTAAATAACGGAGCCTCTAATAGTGGCATGGGCACGTACACGCGCCCCTTCGGGGAGCAAATACCGGCATGCCGGTAATAGGAGGACATCACAACCCACGCGGACATGCAAATACAGATATCCCTAAGCCGGTAATCAGGGGCTGCACGATGCCGGCCATTCAGGTATCGCGGACCACCCACAAATAGCAATCAGCAATCAAGCCAACTGCCACAGGTGCACACAATCACCACAGGTAGAGTCAATGGAGCCTGTCCCAGTATAAAAGGAGTACACCCACACACCACACCCCTTCCCACACCAAAATGATCCCACTAGCTGTTGTAATCATGGCGCTGGAGGACATCCCTATTCTGCTACAACCACAGCAACAATACCAACTACAACAACAACTACAGCAGCAACCACAGGCAGCATAGAGGAGACGCAGGAGGAGAAGGAGGGCGAGACAGCCAGCAATTACCACCAGCGCAGCCAGCAGAGCCTCGTAGGCAGCCAGCAATCCCTTGCATCAGACCCAGTCCATTCAACCTAACCCCTGAGCAGATCCACACCCTGTACCGGTTGGACCGGGACACCATCACCACCATAGTGGACATGAAACACGACAACATCATCATCCGCATAGAAATACGCGCTGCCATCCCCCCGCTACTAAAGGTGGTGTCTGTGCTCCACTTCCTGGCCACAGGCACCTATCAACACACAGTGGGGCAGCTGCATGGCAGTTCGCAACGGTTTATAGTCATAATGTCGACAACAAAAATGTCGACAGTCAAAAAGTCGAAAAAAAATGTCGAAAAAAAAATGTCGACTTTTTTTTTCAATGCATTTTTTTTCCCCCCTAGCCCCCCTTTTTTATTTTTTTTTTAATTTTTCCCTTTTTTTAGTCCCGAACCCCTAAAATAAATATATAATTAAAAAAAACGAAAGTCGACATTTTTTTTTTCAACATTTTTTTGTCGACATTTTTGTCTGTCGACATTTTTTTTTCGACATTATGACTGTCCACCGTTCGCAACCACTATTTTCACAAATGCTGAACCAAGTGCTGGATGCCCTCCTAAAGCACGCAAGCACCCACATATCCATACCACGGACTGGCCAGGAGATAGCCGACACCAAAGTAGCTTTCCATGCACTGGCAGGCAAGCCCAATTGTGTTGGTGCCCTGGACTGCACCCATGTGGAATTGGTAGTCCCCCATGCCATAGAGGCGGTGTACCGCAATCCCAAGCAATACCATTCCATCAATGTGCAAATGGCATGTGACTCTGGCAAGATCATCACACAATGCTGCGGCCGATTTCCCGGATCAACACATGATGCCATGGTGCTGCGTAGCTCCACGCTACCCCGTCACATGGAGCAACATGCTGTACCACTTGCCTGCCTGCTTGGTGAGTTGCCTGAGTGGGCCATGGCAGTGCAACGGGCTACTGATGTGTAGGGAGGAATACTCCACCTGGGTGGGAAAGGGGGGGGAGGCATACTCCACCTGGGTGGCAATTGACGGTGATCGGAGAATGCATGGAGAGCTAGACACTCCTGATCTGAATCTACCTAACCCAAAATGACACATCACTGGCAAACATTTTACCAATTATGCATATCGACGACAACAAGTAAGAGGCACACCACGCCACCATGGGTATGTCAAGCAATGCATGACTGAACAGGATTGCAACTGTGGCAATGTGGCGGGTGCAACCATGCACAGTGTAGAATACACAGCATAAATGGGAGGCTAAACATTGTTGTACATCCGCCCCAGCATGCATTATATCACCCTGCATCATCTATTGAACGCCATCCAGACTACCACACCTCATAGCAGTATAGTATGCATCTAGTTAACATACTTGCATAAGTACAGGGACATGTGCATGTCCACACCAAATAGCTGCGGCCATGACTGTGCCTCCTGAAGGTGGCAGCTCAGAGTGACACACACCTATTTGGATTTGCTTGCAGGTGATGGAGGATATCCCTTGAGGCCTTGGCTACTTACCCCTGTGCGGAACCCGCAGAACAGCCATGAAGAGGAGTACAATCATGTTCACACCCTTACCCGTGTTGTAATTGAGCAGACCTTTTGCCTGTTGAAGGTGCGTTTCCGCTGCCTAAGCAGGTCTGCTGGGGCACTCCTATATAGTCCTGAGAAGGTGGCAAAGATCACCATGGCCTGTGTCATGCTGCACAACATGTGCGTCCGGAGAAATGTACCACTGCCACCTGACATTGACATGCATGCACCAGGTGAGGATGATGAGGATGGAGACGGAGGTGAAGTAGCCCCCCTGCCAGTACGTGATGCACAGGATGGCCATGCAGTACACCAAGCACTGATTCACGAATACTTCTGAACCACAGGGACTATGATAGACATGTGTCAGTGACACACTGGGTCCATGTGGACATGCACACAGGGATTGTTGGGAGTCGGCCACTGAACACCGTCACAAATTAAATGGATATACACCAAATGAACAATGTCCAGCCATAGAATGTTTTTGCACACAACGGGTGTTTTTGTTCAAACAGCAAAAATGTGACCACTCCCCCCCCCAAAACCCAGTGAACTCCCAACCCACATAACAAACCCAAAAAAAAAAAACAGTGAACTCCCAACCCACCCAACAAACCCCAAAAAACCCCAGTGAACTCCCAACCCACCCAACAAAGCCCAAAAAAAAACCAATACACTCCATGAAATTCTCCCCTTCACCCACAACCATGTGTCCCACTCCCATTGTCTGCCCACACTACTTCCGGGACTTTTTGCTGTCCGGGGGTGGCATCTCAGAGTGCCGTGCACTCCTCCGGGTCTGGTGCACAGGTCTGGTGGGGACTGAGGATGCAGGTGTGGTGGCTGTTGATGAGTCCGAGGCAGGTTCCACACCTGCTCCAAGGCGTGGCTGCTGCATGTGGAGCAGGATAGAAGTGAGTACTTGGGTTACTGCCCTCTGACTGTCCCTCATGAGCACAGCTGACGCATTCACAGCAGCTGTGTTTGCTGCAATGGCCGCTGTGGTCTCCGCAATGGCATTTGCGATTCCCCGTCTTGTGTCCTCTCCATCGGCAATGTACTGCCGCAGGAGCTCCAACATGGCCTCCTGTCGGGACTCCACCCTCGAAAGACGTGACTCCAGGGTGTTGGTGGGAGCTGGAGTAGTGGGTGGTGCAGTGGTGGGTGGTGCAGTGGTGGGTGGTGCACTCACCGGGCCTGCATTCTGGGTGCTGTCCTCCTCGAAGGGGCACAGGTCCGAATCCCTCAGGTCCAAGTCATGGAGACAGGGATCATCACTGCTGTAGGTGGTTGAGGGATCGATATGGGGTTGGGCGGTGGGCAGGGGGCTTAGGGTGGGTGGACAAGTCATTACTGTGACTCCCTCAAGGTCCACATTGCCATCCAAGACATCCTCGGTGGTGGCCGGCGCAGGAAGGGACTCGCCTCCAACTGGTGTGGGTTTGGGCTGCTGGGTCTGATTTGTGTCCGGCACACTGGCAGCAGGTGTTGGTGGCTGTGTTTCCACTCAGTCAGGCACACTGCCTGTGGGTGTGGCCTGCTTGTCTGCCATGGTAGTGGCGGTAGCCCTTTTCTTTGGGTGGGACGTGGATGCCCTTGCAGTGTTGTCTTGCCTGGCATCTTCATCATCGGTGCCTGGGGGGTAGAAGAGATGCAGGGCATCAGTGATGGTGTTACATGCCAGAGGCATACACTTGTGATGTTCAATATTCATTCATTCATGCATTCATGTCTTACAGGTGTGTCACACAGGGTGGTCTGAGGGGGCATTTTGGCATTCACTGCATGGCAGGTGGCATGCTGTTGATTTGGGGTTTGTGTGATGTTTTACATGGGCACGGTCCGGATGTGTTGGCCGTGTTTTGGTTATGGGATTGGCACTCAGCATGCATTTCTGTATGGCAGGGTTTGGGCCGCAATCTGGACTTGGATATGTTGATGTGGGTGAAGAGATGTGCATTGCCTTGCCTAGTCTCTCTTCCACATCACTTGTGCTACGTCATAGTTTCCTCTACAGGGATGTGTCACTCACCTCCTTCTGGGGATGATGCCGCACCCATCTCCATCTCCCCGAATCCCCCAATCTACTCTGGATCGATGAAGCTGCTAGCGGTCTACTTCCAGGGCATCATCTTTGAAGGTGAGTGTGGCCATGGCCACCCTCCTGTTGCTTGACATGATCTTGCGGACCCTCAAGCGGAGGTCGTCCCACCTCTTACGGCAGTCCCTGACAGTACGTGGGGTGGTCCCCACAGCCGACACCTTGCGGGCTACCTCCTGCCAGATTTCCTTTTTCTTCTGCTGGGTCTCAAGCTTCATATCATGTGATTTTATGAGGTCTGCATGTGCAGCAAGGGTGTCCGCTGACATGTTCAATTCAGCATCCGAGAAACGCTGTTTTCTCTGCCAGGGGGTGGTCTTCCGGGTAGCCTTGGACATCCTCAAAGTATTTCCACAGAGATCAACAGGATTCAACTGGTGGTTTGGGAGGATTGCAATGGATTGTGTTTTTAAAGATGGCCGCCGGCCCATTTCCCGTTTCCGACACGATGATGTTATTTCTGGGTCCGGTTTTACGAGCCCAGTATTAGCATGTTGGTATTACCGGGTCGGTATTTAGGGGTTCCTCCTAGGCGGTGGCGATATCGGCGGGTCCTGTGATGGCGCTATCTGGGGGCTTGAGGGCTTTTTGCGGCATGCCGGTATGGCCATTAGCGGCATGGGGGTTCGCGCGTGCTCGTGCACTAGTAATCACCCGCTATTAGCGGCGTCATACGAGCACGGACCCGCTCGTTCTGCCATGCCGGTAATGAACCCGTTTTTACTGCGCTACTCGTAATGAGGCCCCTAGGAACTTATTCCGAGACCTGGGAACTTATTCCAAGACCTGGGAACTTATTCCGAGACCTAGGAACTTATTCCGAGACCTAGGAACTTATACTGATGCATAGGACCTGCTTTGTTGCTGCTGTTCTTTCTTTTATTCTGGTATACCATGAATCTGGTCTTTTTTAGGTTCACCACTTCGACGAGGTTGGGATTGTATTGGAGTTCTTCCTTGGTGGGTGCCGGCATGACCAGGTCAGCTGTTGTCTGAGATTCCTGTGGCAACGTATGGAGGTCATTGTTATACAGTGCACAAGGTTGGACTGATGTTGCAGCCTTGTCTCACTACTCATTCATGTTTAAAGGACACTTGGTTGCAAGTTGCTAATTTGTAATTGTTTATTTGTAAAGTGCTTACACACAACTGAAGTGCTTGAAAGCGCTTTGAGGCGTGAAGGGAACAGGGGGATAAAGTAGTCATTCTTAGGCCTTGAAGATTCTTGAAAGATCAACAGCAATAACTAGCATACTAGGCCAGAGGCATTTCTACTGGTAACAGTGCGTGGCAAAGAGTGGGGAGAGGGAGAAGGACATACAGAAACAGAAAAGGTTGGTAAATGCGCCTATGAATGAGTATACCAGGCGCAACCAAGCTAGGGAGGGGAGACAGAGGGAGGGCAGGACAGACAAACCTTCTAGGCCTAGTACATTCAAGGTCATGCAAGAGCGCAGACAGGAGTGCGAAGGAGGGGAACAAGTGGCCCCAGTCCAGCAGGGGCTTGGGTTAAGAGCAGAGTGGTTGCCACTCTCATGGAATGTATTCCGAGTGCAGTAATGCTAAGCAGAATGCAAGGGCCCAGAGACAAGTGCAGGACTGGCAAGGGAGCCTGGGACCTGTGAGGCTCTGCAGGTGCACCAGGCGAGCAGTCAGCGAACTGAGCAGGTTGGGGAAGAGAAAAGGGAAGGAAGCAGGAGCCAAGAGGAAGGTCTTGAGGAGTTTCTGGAACTTAAGTAGGTCTTGCTCAAGATGGAGAGAGGCAGGTAGGCTGTTCCAGATTGAGGCACCTGCAGAAGATAAGGATCTACCCCTAAATCTTTGTTTGGAGAGCGACTCACCCGCAGAGAGTTGGTGGAGGCCGAGCGGAAGGCTCTGGAAGGAGAGTATTTAGGAAGGGAGATTTGTAGATAGTAAGGGCCTCAGCCCCAGAACTCTTTGTGGACTATGCAGATGGACTTGAAATTGATCCTTGCAGCCACAGGGAGCCAGTGTAGGGATTTCAGCACCGGAGAGATGCAGTCCCTGGGCTTGAGGCCAAAGATAACTCTTGCGGTTCTGTTCTGGATAAGTTGAAAAAGTTGGAGAGTAGAGGTAGACAGATTGAGAAAGAGACTGTTGCAGTAGTCCAGTCTGGGAGGTGCAGCTGGTAGTGGGATTTTTTGGACATGTCCGAGATGTGAGAAGAGAAAGAGAGAGTAGAGGCGAAGATGACCCCCAGATTTCTTGCCTCACTAGTCGGTGAGCGCGCCCGATCAAGGGTGGCTGGCCAGAGTGAAAGCGGGAAAGCGGGAGCAGGTGTCCCAATGAGGACAATCTCTATTTTACTGGCATTAAGGCAGAGATCATTAGACGCACACCAGGATTGGATTGCAGACAGACAGTCAGGGATGAGCGAGGAGGAGGAAGTAGCTGAGGGTAGCCGGAAAGAGAGGTGTGTCATCCATGTAACACTGAAAGTTGGAGGTGAAGGCAGAGATCTTATAGGCCAAGGGTGCCATGTAGACATTGAAAAACCAGGCGGATAGATTAGATCCCTGGGGGACACCACGATTAGAGAGTGATAGCAGAGAGAAAGGACCCACATTGCACCTCTCCTGGTTTAGCACTGCATCGTCAGACGTCCATCGTGATAGTTATACGTGGTGTCTATTGCACCTCTCCTGGTTCAGCACTGCATCGTCAGACATCCATCGTGATAGTTATACATGGTGTCTATTGCACCTCTCCTGGTTCAGCACTGCATCGTCAGACGTCCATCGTGATAGTTATGCATGGTGTCTATTGCACCTCTCCTGGTTCAGCGCTGCATCGTCAGGCGTCCATCGTGATAGTTATGCATGGTGTCTATTGCACCTCTCCTGGTTCAGCGCTGCATCGTCAGACGTCCATCGTGATAGTTATACATGGTGTCTATTGCACATCTCCTGGCTCAGCGCAGCATCGTCAGACGTCCATCGTGATAGTTATACATGGTGTCTATTGCACCTCTCCTGGTTCAGCGCTGCATCGTCAGATGTCCATCGTGATAGTTATACATGGTGTCTATTGCACCTCTCCTGGTTCAGCGCTGCATCGTCAGGCGTCCATCGTGATAATTATACATGGTGTCTATTGCACCTCTCCTGGCTCAGCGCTGCATCGTCAGACGTCCCTCGTGATAGTTATACGTGGTGTCTATTGCACCTCTCCTGGCTCAGCGCTGCATCGTCAGACGTCCATCGTGATAGTTATACGTGGTGTCTATTGCACCTCTCCTGGTTCAGCGCTGCATCGTCAGATGTCCATCGTGATAGTTATACATGGTGTCTATTGCACCTCTCCTGGTTCAGCGCTGCATCGTCAGGCGTCCATCGTGATAATTATACATGGTGTCTATTGCACCTCTCCTGGCTCAGCGCTGCATCGTCAGACGTCCCTCGTGATAGTTATACGTGGTGTCTATTGCACCTCTCCTGGCTCAGCGCTGCATCGTCAGACGTCCATCGTGATAGTTATACATGGTGTCTATTGCACCTCTCTTGGCTCAGCGCTGCATCGTCAAACGTCCATCGTGATAGTTATACATGGTGTCTATTGCACCTCTCCTGGCTCAGCGCTGCATCGTGAGACGTCCATCGTGATAGTTATACATGGTGTCTATTGCACCTCTCCTGGCTCAGCGCTGCATCGTGAGACGTCCATTGTGATAGTTATACATGGTGTCTATTGCACCTCTCCTGGCTCAGCGCTGCATCGTCAGACGTCCATCGTGATAGTTATACATGGTGTCTATTGCACCTCTCCTGGCTCAGCGCTGCATCGTGAGACGTCCATTGTGATAGTTATACACAGTGTCTATTGCACCTCTCCTGGCTCAGCGCTGCATCGTCAGACGTCCATCGTGATAGTTATTCATGGTGTCTATTGCACCTCTCCTGGCTCAGCGCTGCATCGTCAGACGTCATTTGTGATAGTTATACATGGTGTCTATTGTACCTCTCCTGGTTCATAACTGCATCGTCAGATGTCCATCGTGATAGTTATACCTGGTGTCTATTGCGCCTCTCCTGGTTCAGCACTGCATTGTCAGACGTCCATTGTGATAGTTATACCTGGTGTCTATTGCGCCTCTCCTGGCTCAGCGCTGCATCGTGAGACGTCCATCGTGATAGTTACACATGGTGTCTATTGCACCTCTCCTGGCTCAGCGCTGCATCGTGAGACGTCCATTGTGATAGTTATACATGGTGTCTATTGCACCTCTCCTGGCTCAGCGCTGCATCGTCAGACGTCCATCGTGATAGTTATACATGGTGTCTATTGCACCTCTCCTGGCTCAGCGCTGCATCGTGAGACGTCCATTGTGATAGTTATACACAGTGTCTATTGCACCTCTCCTGGCTCAGCGCTGCATCGTCAGACGTCCATCGTGATAGTTATACATGGTGTCTATTGCACCTCTCCTGGCTCAGCGCTGCATCGTCAGACGTCATTTGTGATAGTTATACATGGTGTCTATTGTACCTCTCCTGGTTCATAACTGCATCGTCAGATGTCCATCGTGATAGTTATACCTGGTGTCTATTGCACCTCTCCTGGTTCAGCACTGCATTGTCAGACGTCCATCGTGATAGTTATACCTGGTGTCTATTGCACCTCTCCTGGTTCAGCACTGCATTGTCAGACGTCCATCGTGATAGTTATACATGGTGTCTATTGCACCTCTCCTGGTTCAGCACTGCATCGTCAGACGTCCATCGTGATAGTTATACATGGTGTCTATTGCACCTCTCCTGGTTCAGCACTGCATCGTGATAGTTATACATGGTTTCTTTTGCACCTCTCCTGGTTCAGCGCTGCATCGTCAGACGTCCATCGTGATAGTTATACATGGTGTCTATTGCACCTCTCCTGGTTCAGCACCGCATCGTTATAGTTATGCATGGTGTCTATTGCACCTCTCCTGGTTCAGCGCTGCATCGTCAGGCGTCCATCGTGATAGTTATACGTGGTGTCTATTGCACCTCTCTTGGTTAAGCACTGCATCGTCAGATGTCCATCGTAATAGTTATACATGGTGTCTATTGCACCTCTCCTGGTTCAGCACTGCATCGTGATAGTTATGCATGGTGTCTATTGCACCTCTCCTGGTTCAGCACTGCATCTTCAGATGTCCATCGTGATAGTTATACATGGTGTCTATTGCACCTCTCCTGGTTCAGCACTGCATCGTAAGACGTAGATCGTGATAGTTATACATGGTGTCTATTGCACCTCTCTTGGCTCAGCGCTGCATCGTCAGACGTCCATCGTGATAGTTATACATGGTTTCTTTTGCACCTCTCCTGGTTCAGCGCTGCATCGTCAGCCGTCCATCGTGATAGTTATACATGGTGTCTATTGCACCTCTCCTGGCTCAGCGCTGCATCGTCAGACGTCCATCGTGATATTTATACATGGTGTCTATTGCACCTCTCCTGGTTCAGCGCTGCATCGTCAGACGTCCATCGTGATAGTTATACATGGTGTCTATTGCACCTCTCCTGGTTCAGCGCTGCATCGTCAGACGTCCATCGTGATAGTTATACCTGGTGTCTATTGCACCTCTCCTGGATCAGCGCTGCATCGTCAGACGTCCATCGTGATAGTTATACATGGTGTCTATTGCACCTCTCCTGGTTCAGCACTGCATTGTCAGACGTCCATCGTGATAGTTATACCTGGTGTCTATTGCACCTCTCCTGGTTCAGCACTACATCGTCAGACGTCCATCGTGATAGTTATACCTGGTGTCTATTGCACATCTCCTGATTCAGCACTGCATTGTCAGACGTCCATCGTGATAGTTTCCATCGTGATAGTTATACATGGTGTCTATTGCACCTCTGTAACGCTCACCTGATTCCCGTAGAGGCGCCGGTCTTGACTGGGCGTATACCGTATCTTCAAAGGTGATGTGTAACACACGGCTGGCTCTTTGGGCTGGACCTCTGTGCACTGTATGTCTGGCTCGAAGGGTAAGATGTCTGCAGATAGAAAATGTGGGATTAATGAACTGGGTTATTGAATGTCTCTCTCTTCTTCCCTTTCTCTTCTCCTGTAGAACCCCAAAGGTTAACGCTCTCACCTTAGGTAAGTGAACGCCGTGCTCTCCATCTGCCTCGAGGCAGGGTGCTGTAACCAGTTTCTTCACTGGATAAGGGGAGCAGGCCTCTTGACTGCAGAGGACTGCTGTCCGTCGTTTACTGCACGAACTGTAAGTTTCGAGTAATTCTAATGTCTTTAAAGTCTTTAGTAATGATGTCTCTTGTTTTGCAGGGTTCCGGCGATGGCGGATGGCGGGCTGAAGTGAGTTGAAGATGGAGCCCGTGTGATGAATAGAAGCGCCTGGAAGCACGTAAGTAAGCGTTTGTTGCCTGCTTCACGATGCGCTCTAACTGTCTTTTTATTTTGCAGGTACAAGTTCGGGGCGGCTGCAGGGTGCCGGAATACCCACTGGGTTAGATGTGGAAAGGAGTAATGGCACGTGAGTATTAAAGTTCCCCAATGTCTTTAAACGCACCTTGTTTTGTCTTTCAGATGCGGGATGCAGCGCCGAAGGCCTCCGGAGCGTGCGAAGAGTTGGTAAGCTTTTGTCTTTCAGATGCCGGAATGCAGTGTGAAGACCTCCGGAGCGCACGAAGAGTAGGTAAGCCTTTGTCTTTCAGATGCCGGAATGCAGCGCGAGGCGTTGGTGACAGCCGATGGACCAGGTAAGTGAAGAGCTGTCACTGAAGACCGTAATGCTAACCTGTTCTTTCTTGTCTTTATAGGCGTTGCTGAAGACTGGATTCAGAATGGTAAGCCTTTTTCCTTAGGCCCAGGATCAGATGCAGAAGACACGATGAGCGTTCTGCTGCTGAGGATGCAGAATAATGCAAAGCAAGATTCATCCATCGGGTGTGGTTTAAATAGCCTCCTGTAGTGCTTAGGTGTCTCCTTCCACAGCCACGCCTAAGAAAAGAGTTCCTGCTTTCCAGAAGAGTTCCAGTGTTCTGAATCTAGGGAGTGGCTCCTGCCCCACCCAACAGGAAAAGTAGTTCCAAACAGAAGAGGATCAGAGACACAACTGGCAGGCAAGTAAGCAGCATGGTCTGCTGCAGGTAAGTCCACCCAAGCATTATATGATATGATATGATATGGTATTTGTAACGCGCCTATACACAAGTGTTTCAAGGCGCGACGAGGCAGGGAGGGAGGGAAACAAGGGGAAGAACAGACAAACGATCCTACTAGGCCAGGTGTCATTCAGATCGCGCAAGTGCAGAGGTAAGGGGAAAAGGAGAAAGTGCAGGGGGAGGAGGTGGGGGGGAAGTGCAGTACAAGGTAAGTAGCGTAATAAAATAATAAATAAAAAGGGCCAGCTGGTGGCAAGTGCAAGGTAAGTGCAGAGCAAGTGCTGAGAAGTGCTGGGAAGGGGGGCTGTAGGGATACAGTGACAGTCCCACAGTGCAGGGGGAGCCAGGGAGGCAGTGCAAGTGGAGAGTGGCTGGGCCCTGGACCGAGGTCGCTGAGAGTGGCCCAGATGCAGGTTTAGTGCAGAACTCAGTGGGGAGTAAGCAGGTTTAGCAGGGGAGAGGGAGAGAGAAGGCAGAAGCGAAGAGGAAGGTTTTGAGGTACTTCCGGAACCGGAGATGGTTCTCCTCCAGTTTCAGGGAGGCAGGAAGGCTGTTCCAGAGGGAGGCCCCTGCTGCGGAGAGAGATCTACCCCCAGCTCGTTGCTTCGAGAAGCGGCTGACCATGAGGGAGTTGGAGACGGATGAGCGAAGGGCTCGTGAAGGAAGATATTTAGGAAGAGAGAGTTGAAGGTATTTAGGCCCCAGGCCCCAGAAGGCCTTGTGGACAATGCAGAGGGTTTTGAACTTAATCCTCGCAGCCACTGGGAGCCAGTGAAGAGATTTCAGTCCTGGAGAGATACGGTCCCTGGGCTTGAGGCCAAGGACAAGTCTCGCAGTTCTGTTCTGGATAAGTTGCAGAGGGCGGAGAGTGGAGGCAGGCAGATTAAGATAGAGGCTGTTACAGTAGTCCAGCCTTGAGAGAACCAGGGCTCGGGAGACAGTGAGCTTCTGGGGGAAGGAGAGGAAGGGAAGAATACCTCTGAGGAGGTGCAGCTGGTAGTGTGACTTCTTAGAGACGTCAGATATATGAGGAGAGAAGGAGAGTGTGGAGTCGAAGATGACCCCGAGGTTTTTAGCCTTGCAGGTAGGGGCGGGAAGGGGGCCAAGGGAGGCCGGCCAGAGAGCTGCAGGGAAGGAGGGAGTGGGTGTGCCGATGAGTAGAATCTCAGTCTTACTGGCGTTAAGGCAGAGGTCATTGGCAGCACACCATTCCTGGATAGCAGACAGACAGTCGGAGATGAGGGAAGGAGAGGAGGAGGCCGAGGGTAGCCTGAAAATGAGCTGGGTATCGTCCGCATAGCACTGGAAGTGGGGGCAGAGAGCGGCGATGCGGTGGGCAAGGAGTGCCAGATACTGGTTGAAAAGCCAGGGAGAGAGGTTGGATCCCTGGGGGACACCACAGGTGGAGAAAAAGATGTCAGAGAGGAAGGAGCCCATTTGGACCTGGGAGGGTCGACCGGAAAGGAAAGAGGTCAGCCAAGCCAGAGCCTGACCAGTGATACCCAGGTTATCACGGAGACGGTTGAGCAGGATGGCATGGTTGACAGTGTCAAAGGCAGAGGAGAGATCGAGCAGAATGAGAACACAGGGAGTGTTGGAATCGAGGTTAAGGAGCAGGTCCTCACGGATGTTCAGGAGAGCAGTTTCCGTGCTTCTGGCCGCTCTGAAGCCGGATTGATGGTCATGGAGATTACCAACAGATTCAGCATGGAGGTTAAGCTGGGAGATGGCCAGTTTCTCCAGGAGTTTGCCCAGGAAGGGAGTAATGGAGATTGGGCGATAGTTGGCCGGGCAGGAGGGGTCGGAAGAGGGTTTCTTGAGGAGGGGGTGCACAAGGGAGTGCTTGAGGGGGGATGGGAAGACTCCAGAGGCGAATGAGTGGTTGCAAAAGTCAGCCAGGGCAGGAGCCAGGGAGTCGATGTGGTCCTTGATGGTTTTGGAGGAACAGGGGTGAACCTGTTTAGACGAGGCTTTCATAGATCGGACTTGTCTGGAAACCTCATCAGCAGAAAAAGGTGGAAAAGCAGAGAAGGAGGGCGGAGGGGCGGCTGCAAGAGAGCAAGAGGAAGAGCCGGGAAGAGAGGGAGGGAGGAGAGCGGAGGAGAGCGAGGACAGGATGTCCTGAGTTTTTGAGATGAAGTGCGAGGCCAGTGCAGTGCAGAGGGCCTGGGAGGGGACAGGAGAGGTAGAGACTGCAGCAGGGTTGGCCAGCTCCTTGCAGATTTTAAAGAGTTCGGCCGAGTTATTAGATGCCTCAGAGATGCGGGCTTGGATAAGGGCTCTCTTCTTGGTGAGAACGGAGAGCCGGTATTGCCTTTGGAGCAGGCGGCAGGCCAGTTTGTCAGAGGATGAACATGAAGCACGCCATTTCCTCTCTGCCACCCTGCACTTGCGTTTTAGGGTGACGAGATCCGAGTCATACCAGGAGTTACATTTGGCTTTGGGCTTCAGGCGGATTCTCATGACGGGGGCAAGGATATCGAGAGTATCAGATATAGAGGAATAGAGCATGGAGAGGGCTGTGTCAGGGTGGGAGTCAGCCGGGGGGGGGGGAGGGGGCGAGAAGGTAGCAGCGAAAGCCTCAACTGACACGCGCTTCATGGGCCGGATGACCGAGAAGGTGGGTGGCAGTGAAGAGGGTGGCTTTGCCTGTGGGGTAGGGAGGGAGAGGTGGGAGGATAGGAGAAAGTGATCACTCCAGGAGAGAGGAGTGGAGAGAGGGAGGGAGAGGGGAAGGTCAGAAGAGATCAGAGCATCAAGAGTGTGCCCTGCAGAGTGAGTAGGCCCAGACGGGAGAATAGAGAGTGAGAGAGAGTTGCAGAGTTCGCGAAAGAGACCAGTGGGGGGACAGGAGGCATCGAGGTGGATGTTGAAGTCACCGAGAAAGAGGAGTTGGGTGGTTGAGGACAGGAGTGAGGAGGAGAGGTCAGCCCACTCAGAGAGGAAGGAGGAAATTTGACCAGGTGGCCGATAGATAGTAGCCACGGTAAGGGAATGGCTAGGAGAGAGAGAGAGTCGGCAGACAAGACATTCAAAAGAGGAGTAGGTCTGCGTAGGAGTGACAGTGGCAGGAATCCACTCAGGGAAGATAAGGGCAACACCACCCCCTGAACGGTTGGGCCTGGGCACGGAGAGGATCTTGTAGCCGTCAGGTAGGAGTGTGTCGAAGTTGGAGGCAGAGCTGGCAGTGAACCAAGTCTCAGTGAGACCGAGGACGTCGAGGTCCAGTTCCTCAAGAAGGCGACAGATATCAGAGGAGTGCTTGATGGCAGAGCGAGAATTTAGAGTGGCAATGTGGAGAAGGTTGCCACCCTTGAAAAACTTCCGGGGAGGGGTACAGATCAGAGGTACGCCCTGCGGAGGTGTTAGAGAAGGAGTTGAAGAGGGAGCAAGAGAAGGGGCAGGGAGGGAGGGGAGAGGCAAGGTAGCCGAGGACAGAGGAGGGGGGACAGCGGGAGCGGAGAGGAAGTTGATGAGGCATGGGAAGCGTCTATCAAAGAGGTGAAGGTTGGCTTGAGGGCCTTGGACCAAGACGGTCCCGTTAGCATAGACATTAATGATGGCTTTAGAGGAGTGGAAAGGGGCCAAGAGGACATCCCAACGGGTGCCACCATTAATGGGAGAGGTGGAGAAAGGAGAGAGCACAGCGACCATGTGAGGGGTCCATAGGTCAGGTGAAGGCACGAAAAAGAGAATGTCAGTGAGAGTTTCCTTGGAGCAGGCGCTCGTGTAGGTGTCAGCGATAGGGAGGCCTGGGTTGGAGACCAGGATGTCCTTTTTAAACTTTTTCCTACCGGATTTAGTGAGGAGAGCAGGATAGTCAATGGAGAAGCAGTTAGAGTAGATAGGCGAGATAGAGAGCACCATGGAGTAGGAGGGGAAGCGGACGCCACGAGTATGCAGACAGGAAGTGAGTGGAGGGCACTAGTTTACCACAATGCAGAGCAAACAGTAATGCGTAGTAGGTCAGGGCCACCTAAGTTTGAGAATCCTGCGAGGGGAGAAAAGCACCCTAGTTTAACACAATGCGGAGCAAACAGTAATGCGTAGTAGGTCAGGGCCACCTAAGTTTGAGAATCCTGCGAGGGGGGAAAAAGCCCGGCGCTTCCAGCGCTGGGACTGGGCATATTTATGAGCCTGGTGCCACTGGCGCCAGGACTGGGTCCAAAAGGTCCCAATTGGGACTGGTTGGCACTCGGAACCTGGGTTATGGATCTGCTTCCAAGGGAGTTGGGAAAACCCTGACCTTTTGGAAGCAGAGATCATGACAGTACCCCCCCTCAAGGCCCCTCCCAAACCGGGCTTCTCCGGGGGTTTTGGCTTGTCAGGAAATGTTCGGTGAAATCTTTTGATTAGGCGAGGAGCGTGGACATATTCAGCAGGTTCCCAGGATCTCTCTTGGGGGCCGTAGCCTTTCCAGTCAATTAGGTAGAATAGTTTAGATTTGGAGATCTTGGAGTCCAGAATGCTTTTGACTTCAAACTCGAGTTCTCCATCAACTAGGATAGGTTTTGGAGATTTGGTTAGTCGGGTTTGAGGTTGCACGGGTTTTAATAGAGAGACGTGGAAGACCGGATGTATCTTCATGTGCGGGGGCAAGTCCAACTTGACCGCTACTGGGTTTACTATGGTAGTGATGGAATAGGGACCAAGGTATCTTGGGTTGAATGTGCGTGGCCCTTTTAGAGGTAGATATTTGGTGGATAACCAGACTTGATCCCCTACTTGATATTGAGGGGCTTCCTTCCGATGTTGATCTGCTCCTTTCTTGTATTGTTCTTTAGCCCTTTGAAGGTGAGAAACAGCTTCCTTAAAGGCTTGGGTGATTGTAGAATGCAGGTAGTCTACTGCTGGTGTTTCAAGATCTTGGAGGGGATCCAACTCCGAGGTTCGAGGGTGACTGCCGTACAAAAGAAAAAACGGGGTTTTCCCAGTTCCCGAATGGACAGAGTTATTGTAGGCATATTCGGCTATCCAAAGGATGTCTTTCCAAGTTTTTTCAGTTTGTTGCAGCATGCAGCGTAAATACTGTTCCAGAGTTTGATTGGTCCTCTCGGTTTGTCCGTCGGTCTGAGGGTGGTGACTGGTCGATAGTCTCACATCAATTTGAGCCGACCGACAGCAACTTCGCCCAAAATGAGAAATAAATTGACTACCTCGATCCGAAATTAGAACTGAAGGAAAACCGTGCAGTCGGACGATGTTTTCGAGAAATTCTCGGGCCAGAGTTGCTGCTGTTGGCAAGCCTTTGAGCGGAATGAAATGCGCCATCTTGGAGAATAAGTCCACGATTACTAGAATCGTATTGTATCCGGAGCATGGAGGTAGATCAGTGATGAAGTCCATAGAAAGCGTATGCCTAGGGCGAGGTGGGATGTCAATAGGGCGTAAGAGGCCTGCTGGTCTTTCCTTTTGACTCTTGTTTTGGGCGCATACTCCACAGGACATTATAAAGTCTCTGATATCTTTTTTCCAAGACGGCCACCAGAAGTAGCGCTTGATCTTTTCTGAGGTCTTGGCTATACCGGGATGTCCTTCCATTAAAGAATTGTGATAACAAGAGATTACTTTTTTCTGTAAATCTGTACTGGGTAGGTATAATCGTTCTTGGAAATACAATAAGTTGTCCTTTACTGCAAAGTCCTTTCCCTGCAGATGCCAATTCTGTATGTCTGCTGGAGTTACAAGTTGCCTGGCTTTATCCTTAACTTCCTCTATGGATTCTGTGGCGATTACACCCAGAATTCTTTGTTCGGGAATGATTGTTACAGGTTTAGGGTTGATCAAGTGTTCTTCCACTCCCATCCGAGAAAGGGCATCAGCTTTACCGTTTTTTGTACCAGGTCGATAGGTAATTATGAAGTCAAACTCGGCAAAGAATAATGCCCAACGGAGTTGTCTAGAGGATTGGGCTTTTGCGGTTTTCAAATATTGCAGGTTTCGGTGATCCGTAATCACAGTAACTGTGTGTCGGGCCCCCAGCAGATAATGCCGCCAAGCCTTAAAGGCAGACTTGATAGCCAGAAGTTCCTTGTCAGTAATCGTGTAATTGATTTCAGGAGGCGAGAATTTGCGGGACCAAAATGCCACGGGATGCAACTGATTGGTTACCGGGTCCTTTTGTGATAGAACTGCCCCCATGGCAAGGCTTGAAGCATCAGTTTCCACGATGTAGGGGAGTTCGGGGCGAGGGTGTTTTAAGATTGGTGCAGAGATAAATTTAGTCTTCAAATCCTGGAAAGCTTGTTCCGCCTCGGTAGACCATTCAAAACGTTTGTTTTTCTTTAACAAGGCAGTGATGGGCTGGACTATTCGAGAGAATTCGGGGATAAACCTGCGGTAAAAGTTAGCGAAGCCTAACATGCTTTGCACACCTTTTACGGAGGATGGTGATGGCCATTTGAGAACTGCATCGACCTTCTTTGAATCCATACGCACTCCGCCAGGTGATAATATGAATCCCAAGAATTCAACTTCAGTCACGTTGAAAACACATTTTTCCAACTTAGCGAAAAGTTTGTGTTGACGCAATCTTTCGAGGACCATTTTCACGTGTTTCCGATGTTCAGATTCCGATGAAGAATAAACGAGGATGTCGTCAATGTAAACAACAACACACACATCTATGAGCTCTCTGAGGACATCGTTCATAAAATATTGAAAGGCGGCCGGGGCATTACAAAGTCCGAAGGGCATGACCTGATATTCAAATAGCCCATACTTGGTGCGGAAGGCCGTCTTCCATTCATCGCCCTCTTTTACTCGTACCAAGTGGTAAGCTCCTCTAAGATCCAGCTTTGTATATATGCATGCTTTTCTGACTTGGTCCAGGAGTTCAGGGATCAAAGGTAACGGATATCTATTCTTAACGGTGATCTGGTTCAGGGAGCGATAATCTATACAAGTTCTAAGGTCTCCTTCCTTTTTTGGAACGAAGAACAAAGCTGAAGAAGCAGGGGACTTGGAAGGACAAATAAACCCATTTGCCAGGTATTGATCCAGGTATTGTCGAAGGTGAAGGTTCTCAGGCTCGGTGAGGGCATAAATTCTACTACAAGGAGGAGGAGATCCAGGTATCAGGTCGATCTGGCAGTCATAAGACCTATGAGGAGGTAGAGAGTTAGCCTGATCCTTCCGGAAAACATCTTGGTATTCTAGGTATTCGGGAGGTAACTGGGGAGTCTCTGAAGAAATTGCTGCCAGTGCAACACCAGGTGGAGGGTGACAAGTAGAGACACATTCTGGAAACTGGACCGTTCTTGCTCGCCAATCGATCAGAGGATTGTGTTTCTCTAACCAAGGTATTCCTAGAATAATCTGAAACTGAGGGGCCTTGATCACATCGAACACGATCTTCTCATGGTGTCCATCTTGACTTACTAGCGTCACTTCTTGAGTGGTATGCGTTACTGGCCCGGAGGCTATCTCCGTACCATCCACCGTAGTAATGACGTCCTTTACAGCCTTGGGACAAAGAGTTAGATTCATCCTCAAAACCATTTCATGATCCACATAATTGCCGATGGCACCGCTGTCGACGTAAGCTTCAATTGCATGTAATCGATCCGGATTATCAGGGCTAATGAGGACCATAGGTATCACGAAATGCGAGGTCACGGAACTGGTTTTCACGCTCGGCAAGAGGACCTCTATTCTTGTCGGGCGAGGTCGTTTCCCTGCTCAGAGTTTGTAACTTTGGTAACTGCAGCTCCTACTGCCTTCTTGGCAGGCTTCACCGGACAGTCTCGAAGAAAGTGCCCTGAGTTTCTGCAATAGAGGCATAATTGCAACTGTTTTCTCCTTTCCCGCTCCTTTTGTGTTAGAGGACCTTTCAGACCCCCTTTTTGCATGGGTTCCCAGGAGTCTACTCCTTTGGAAGGAGTTGGCGGTTTGGAAAATACTCGAGCATCAAACTTGGAACGATCGGCCTTCCTGTTCTGCAGTCTGTGATCTATTTGAACGACTAAGTCTATATAGTCTGAACAATCTTGTGGGGGATTCACTACTTGGGCTAACACATCTTTGAGCTCTCCACGTAGACCTCTATAAAACAGCGTAATCCTTTTGTCCTCAGGCCATTGAGTTTCCACGATCAGTCTGTTGAAAGACGCAATATAAACCAAAAGGTCTTGATTACCTTGTCGCAACGAAAGAAGCTCATTGTCCAAGGCCTGCCCCTGTGAATGTCTTGCGAACAGTTTTTCCATACTGAGCTGAAAAGCTTGAAAATCATGGAGGACCGGATCATCTTGATTTACTAGAGGGATCGACCAGTCTGCCGCATTGCCACTAAGGTACGAAAGCACGAAAGCTACTTTAGCTTGATCAGTTGGAAAGGCTGCTGGCCGGCATAAGAAATGCAACCGGCACTGATTGATAAATACTGCAAACTTCTTTGGGTCACCAGAAAATCGTTCGGGCGGAGCCAGAGGTACATTCCCAGGTAGGTTGATCTGCACTGGATTCATAGAGGATGTAGAAGGAAGATTTCCCCCAGATGCGGGTAACGGGGTCTGTCCGGCTTGTGACTGTAGCAATTGTCTAGCGAGATCATCTGTTCGCTCCTTGGAAATAATCAGTTCCCTTCTTAGAGCGTTTGTTTCCTGACGGGCTGCATGCACTTCTGCCCTTAGTTCCCCAAGTAACTGGGCTAGCTGGTCGGTATCCGAGGTTTCCATAGCGCCTGGACGGGAGTTTTGTGGTAGGCTTTGCATTCTGTAACGCTCACCTGATTCCCGTAGAGGCGCCGGTCTTGACTGGGCGTATACCGTATCTTCAAAGGTGATGTGTAACACACGGCTGGCTCTTTGGGCTGGACCTCTGTGCACTGTATGTCTGGCTCGAAGGGTAAGATGTCTGCAGATAGAAAATGTGGGATTAATGAACTGGGTTATTGAATGTCTCTCTCTTCTTCCCTTTCTCTTCTCCTGTAGTACCCCAAAGGTTAACGCTCTCACCTTAGGTAAGTGAACGCCGTGCTCTCCATCTGCCTCGAGGCAGGGTGCTGTAACCAGTTTCTTCACTGGATAAGGGGAGCAGGCCTCTTGACTTCAGAGGACTGCTGTCCGTCGTTTACTGCACGAACTGTAAGTTTCGAGTAATTCTAATGTCTTTAAAGTCTTTAGTAATGATGTCTCTTGTTTTGCAGGGTTCCGGCGATGGCGGATGGCGGGCTGAAGTGAGTTGAAGATGGAGCCCGTGTGATGAATAGAAGCGCCTGGAAGCACGTAAGTAAGCGCTTGTTGCCTGCTTCACGATGCGCTCTAACTGTCTTTTTATTTTGCAGGTACAAGTTCGGGGCGGCTGCAGGGTGCCGGAATACCCACTGGGTTAGATGTGGAAAGGAGTAATGGCACGTGACTATTAAAGTTCCCCAATGTCTTTAAACGCACCTTGTTTTGTCTTTCAGATGCGGGATGCAGCGCCGAAGGCCTCCGGAGCGTGCGAAGAGTTGGTAAGCTTTTGTCTTTCAGATGCCGGAATGCAGTGTGAAGACCTCCGGAGCGCACGAAGAGTAGGTAAGCCTTTGTCTTTCAGATGCCGGAATGCAGCGCAAGGCGTTGGTGACAGCCGATGGACCAGGTAAGTGAAGAGCTGTCACTGAAGACCGTAATGCTAACCTGTTCTTTCTTGTCTTTATAGGCGTTGCTGAAGACTGGATTCAGAATGGTAAGCCTTTTTCCTTAGGCCCAGGATCAGATGCAGAAGACACGATGAGCGTTCTGCTGCTGAGGATGCAGAATAATGCAAAGCAAGATTCATCCATCGGGTGTGGTTTAAATAGCCTCCTGTAGTGCTTAGGTGTCTCCTTCCACAGCCATGCCTAAGAAAAGAGTTCCTGCTTTCCAGAAGAGTTCCAGTGTTCTGAATCTAGGGAGTGGCTCCTGCCCCACCCAACAGGAAAAGTAGTTCCAAACAGAAGAGGATCAGAGACACAACTGGCAGGCAAGTAAGCAGCATGGTCTGCTGCAGGTAAGTCCACCCAAGCATTATGAGCCCGGCGCTTCCAGCGCTGGGACTGGGCATATTTATGAGCCTGGTGCCACTGGCGCCAGGACTGGGTCCAAAAGGTCCCAATTGGGACTGGTTGGCACTTGGAACCTGGGTTATGGATCTGCTTCCAAGGGAGTTGGGAAAACCCTGACCTTTTGGAAGCAGAGATCATGACAACCTCTCCTATTGCACCTCTCCTGGTTCAGCACTGCATCGTCAGACGTCCATCGTGATAGTTATACATGGTGTCTATTGCACCTCTCCTGGTTCAGCGCTGCATCGTCAGACGTCCCTCGTGATAGTTATACATGGTGTCTATTGCACCTCTCCGGTCTCGGCGCTGCATCGTCAGACGTCCATCGTGATAGTTATACATGGTGTCTATTGCACCTCTCCTGGTTCAGCACTGCATCGTCAGACGTCCATCATGATAGTTATACATGGTGTCTATTGCACCTCTCCTGGTTCAGCGCTGCATCGTCAGACGTCCCTCGTGATAGTTATACATGGTGTCTATTGCACCTCTCCTGGCTCAGCGCTGCATCGTCAGACATCCATCGTGATAGTTATACCTGGTGTCTATTGCACCTCTCCTGGTTCAGCACTGCATCGTCAGACGTCCCTCGTGATAGTTATACCTGGTGTCTATTGCACCTCTCCTGGCTCAGCGCTGCATCGTCAGACGTCCCTCGTGATAGTTATACCTGGTGTCTATTGCACCTCTCCTGGTTCAGCGCTGCATCGTCAGACGTCCATCGTGATAGTTATACATGGTGTCTATTGCACCTCTCCTGGTTCAGCGCTGCATCGTCAGACGTCCATCGTGATAGTTATGCATGGTGTCTATTGCACCTCCCCTGGTTCAGCGCTGCATCGTCAGATGTCCATCGTGATAGTTATGCATGGTGTCTATTGCACCTCTCCTGGTTCAGCACTGCATCGTCAGACGTCCATCGTGATAGTTATACATGGTGTCTATTGCACCTCTCCTGGTTCAGCGCTGCATCGTCAGACGTCCATCGTGATAGTTATACATGGTGTCTATTGCACCTCTCCTGGTTCAGCGCTGCATCGTCAGACGTCCCTCGTGATAGTTATACATTGTGTGTATTGCACCTCTCCTGGCTCAGCGCTGCATCGTCAGACGTCCATCGTGATAGTTATACCTGGTGTCTATTGCACCTCTCCTGGTTCAGCGCTGCATCGTCAGACGTCCCTCGTGATAGTTATACCTGGTGTCTATTGCACCTCTCCTGGCTCAGCGCTGCATCGTAAGACGTCCATCGTGATAGTTATGCATGGTGTCTATTGCACCTCTCCTGGTTCAGCACTGCATCGTCAGACGTCCATCGTGATAGTTATACATGGTGTCTATTGCACCTCTCCTGGTTCAGCACTGCATCGTGATAGTTATGCATGGTGTCTATTGCACCTCTCCTGGTTCAGCACTGCATCGTCAGACGTCCATCGTGATAGTTATACATGGTGTCTATTGCACCTCTCCTGGTTCAGCGCTGCATCGTCAGACGTCCATCGTGATAGTTATACATGGTTTCTTTTGCACCTCTCCTGGTTCAGCGCTGCATCGTCAGACGTCTATCGTGATAGTTATACATGGTGTCTATTGCACCTCTCCTGGTTCAGCGCTGTATCGTCAGACGTCCATCGTGATAGTTATACATGGTTTCTTTTGCACCTCTCCTGGTTCAGCGCTGCATCGTCAGACGTCCATCGTGATAGTTATACATGGTGTCTATTGCACCTCTCCTGGTTCAGCGCTGCATCGTCAGACGTCCATCGTGATAGTTATGCATGGTGTCTATTGCACCTCTCCTGGTTCAGCGTTGCATCGTGATAGTTATACACGGTGTCTTTTGCACCTCTCCTGGCTCAGCGCTGCATCGTCAGACGTCCATCGTGATAGTTATACACGGTGTCTTTTGCACCTCTCCTGGCTCAGCGCTGCATCGTCAGACGTCCATCGTGATAGTTATACCTGGTGTCTATTGCACCTCTCCTGGTTCAGCGCTGCATGTGGGTGACATGGAGCAGGAAATCAGTTATTATGTGTTCTATTATGCCCAGGTGTGCATGGGCACTCCTTTCTCTTCCATATGTTCTTTTCTCCAGAAAGAATGCCGAGAATCAATAGGGTCCGTTTGAAGATATGGAATTAGTTTTTTTATGTATGTATTTCTGTGGAATTTTCAAAACTCACTCAACAAGATAAATATTGTACATAGGAAAAATGAATTACCCAGTACATCTAGAACTAACCATCTTCTTCCCCTGATTGCTACTAGTTCTGATTATAGACAGAGAGGTGACAACACACACGCAGACACACACGCATACACACACGCATACACACACGCAGACACACATGCAGACACACATGCATACACACATGCAGACACACATGCATACACACACGCATACACACATGCAGACACACACGCAGACACACACGCAGACACACATGCATACACACATGCAGACACACATGCAGACACACATGCATACACACACGCATACACACATGCAGACACACATGCAGACACACATGCATACACACATGCATACACACATGCAGACACACATGCATACACACACGCATACACACATGCAGACACACATGCAGACACACATGCAGACACACATGCATACACACACGCATACACACATGCAGACACACATGCATACACACACGCATACACACATGCAGACACACATGCAGACACACATGCAGACACACATGCATACACACACGCATACACACATGCAGACACACACGCATACACACATGCAGACACACATGCAGACACACATGCAGACACACACGCATACACACATGCAGACACACACGCATACACACATGCAGACACACATGCATACACACACGCAGACACACACGCAGACACACATGCAGACACACATGCATACACACATGCAGACATACATGCATACACACACGCATACACACACGCAGACACACACGCAGACACACACGCAGACACACATGCATACACACATGCAGACACACATGCAGACACACATGCATACACACACGCATACACACATGCAGACACACATGCAGACACACATGCATACACACATGCATACACACATGCAGACACACATGCATACACACACGCATACACACATGCAGACACACATGCAGACACACATGCAGACACACATGCATACACACACGCATACACACATGCAGACACACATGCATACACACACGCATACACACATGCAGACACACATGCAGACACACATGCAGACACACACGCATACACACATGCAGACACACACGCAGACACACACGTCTTTTAAGTGCTCCCTGTACTTTGGGAATATTCTCAGCCTGTGAATGCCTTCCAAGTCTTGTCTAGTTTCCATCTTGTCTTCCTTCTTTTCAACCTTATTTTCTCCCATGAACACAGTGAAATCACACCGGTCTCCCAGTCTTCTATCTTAGGGGGAAGTAAGTACCTTCCAGAAACCTCCAAATCACATTTCTTTCCCCAGTACTAGACCTCTCACCATGAACTCTGTTTTCCCTACTCTACCTCCCAGACTCCCTCATCCCATAACACACCATCCTCGTGTGTCTCTGCCTAGTTCTGCCCCACCTGCCCAGTTTGCCCCAGTTCATGTTTATGCAGCTGCTACTCTCACCCTTGCCTGGCCCCGTCTGTTCAGTGGATGTGGCTTTCTCTCCTTTCATTGAGGCTTCCAGGCCAGGCTTGAGGAGAGTGCTCTGCCTTTCTTCTCTTCCAGAGAGTTTATATTTCCATCACTTCAGATGCAATGCCGAATATGCCTATGTCACACCGGAATGAGTCTACTGAGGTTACGCCTCCCTGGAGCCGCAATCTACCGGATGCTCTTTTGGCAGACAGTGCGAGCAGTCCCTTCTATGCCATGTAGCGTGACCTAGTGTATCCCACTCGGATCTGTGCCCTGGAGGGCTCTACACAGGGCCCCAATGCCATACTTTCCCTGAAGCAGGCAATATCCGCCTGCAGCCCAGCCAATAAAAGTCCACATTCTTCTGTTTCTCCAGTTGTTAACCTCCCCTCTACTCCTTCCCTTTGAGAGTTCACTCAATAGACGGGCCTCATTGTATCACTCAAAGTCTACAAATCCGGATTCCCTTCGGCTTCTCTGAGCTTTAAGGATCTCCCAAGAGCACCGTGCCCTACTACTTTGTCTCCAAGAGCATCCCATTTCTCCAGTCAAAGCTTTCAAATGTTTCTTACTAACCCTAAATGAGATACCTCTAAAGGCATATACCATCGTAGAGAGAACATTCATCTCAATGACAGTTATCTTGCCCCAGAACATACGCTCAGGAGAGTCCATCTAGCAAAATCAGCTGACACTCCTTCTTTGCCCGGCATCAGGCTAAACTGCATCCTGAACTTCACCTCCTTCCTGGTATCTCTCTCGAGGTAACTTACACACGCTTGCTCCGCCTGGAGCCACAGTCTTCCTGATTGCTATATCAATATATCCTCTCTGATCCGCTCCCTGCCTCGCCCCATCTCTAAAGCTCTGGGTCCCTCTCTGCGACGGTCTTTTCTGGAATGGAGCTTCCATTCTTAATCTCATCCGTCGGCTACGTAACCACCTACCAGGTTGCCCCAGGCTCTATACTTACTTGTGGTGGCCACCCCTCACTTTCTAGCGTAACTTTGCTCCGCACACTATAAGTCACTGGTTGACGGCTAAGTATAAGGGGATTCTCCAGATGCCTGCCGTGTTACCTTCCAATTGAGTCGAGCCGATCCATAGCGACCGACGCATTTTACTTGAGTGTGCTGTTAGATCTGAATCTACATAGCTATGTTGCAATCAAGCCACATATGAGGCAATCAAGAGACCGTTACCAGCAATAAGGAGACAAATACTAAATACCTGTTTTTTCCCCCTTTCTTACAGAGGAAGGCTGCTCCTTAACGCTGAAGAAGTTTGGCCCATTCACAGTGTTTGTTCCTTTATCCACTACACCAATTGAGGTGAGCTGATCTTTCCTATTTTGTGACATTGTGACATTAGAAATGTTGAACAAATAGAACACAACACATTTGTTCGTGCTGTGTCATTGCTTTGCCAAACATGTTTTATCATAAAGGATTCAGAGACCAGAAAGATGTCATTAAGGGCACTGCTTCAAAGCAATGGACTGATAAGGACCGTCATGCTGTATTCGACCGCCTCAGAGCAGGGTTTGAGGGTGGGTATGTGTGTAGCTGAAGACAGTGAGGGCTTGATTCACATAAGTTCTTTATAATGGTGCAATCCCATAGGAAAATATTCAGTGAATCAGTCCCTGAGTCTTTTATCTGTACTTCCAAGTGGAAGTACTTCCAGAGGCCCAGGGAAGGAAAGGATGGCTACTGAGGACATATTCGCATAGGCCTAGAAAAGGGCTGGTTGGCTGTGGATGAACTCACATAGGTCCCAGGAAGAACAGGTTGGCTGTGGTGACTTCTGTGTAGTTAATTATGCCGCTAAAAGTGGACCACGCAGAGGAGAGACAACAGGAACTGGAAATAACACGAATCTTGCAGCGGGATCGGTGAGAAGGGAGTTTTCCCGATAGAGATGGGAAATTGCGCAGGCATGGCCCAGCACTTGAATGATCCTGGTTCTCCCCAATTCATGGTAGAAAACATGTATTCAAGTCTGTCTATGTGAAAAGACCTGCATATGGAAGTCAAACCAGATTAAGATCGAACAGGTGACTGCTAAAACTCACCTGGGATTCTTGATCTCATAAAAAACCAATACTAGCTGCAAAAAGATAGAATGGAAGCAAAACTAAGCTCAGGTATTTCACTCATGAAGGTGCTAAGAAGCAGACTTTGCGCTTTCTCATTCTTTCGTTAATTGAGCTCTTTAGGCTAAACATGAGGGCAATGACTTTCTATGGTTGCGGACTGATACCCTTTTATAACCGCCGATTTTTAGACATATTGGAAGGCAAAGTTTGGAAGGCCACGTTGGTCTTCCTGAATCCACGCCTATAAGTGCAATTAGATTAGAATTGGGTCTCACATCTTGGCGGGAACAATATGTAAAAAGAAGTTTGTCTTTGCTTACTAAAATCATGGAGGCTGACGGTAGCTCCTTGTGTTCTTGTATGACCGACCTTTTAAAAGGTAACCTGGCTCATACCTCCTTTTTGGGCCAAATTTCATAGAAGGTGTGAGGGGTATAGGAAACGATCTCGCTAGGTGTCTCTGACAGTGATTTTGTTATAAAAATGAAAATAGTCATTGGGGACAGAAACAGCGAGTATCGAGATCTACCTAGACTTGCACTGTTTAGAGACAATCACCATTTATTTCTACCATCGGGCAAGCTGAGTCTTTATTTGCAAAAATTCCCATCAAAGAACTAAGGGACCTTTATGTGAAATTTCACTTAAATGCTCTGCCCACCGTAAAAGCTATAAGGCCAGAAATGGGGCTCCCGAAGAACTGGGTGTCTGTCGAGCGTGTGGATTGGCTCCTCTATAATCGCTGGATCATCTGCTTCTGGGGTGTCCTTTTTTCCTGGATCGTAGAATTCGGGTTTTGGGGGGCTTTCTGCAGTCGACAGCCTTGGTTCTGACGTGATGCTCACCCCTAATCAGGCATTTATAATAGCAGTGACCAGATTCCTAGAGGACATTTTTCTGGAATTGAAAAGCAGAGGTGTGGAGGAGGGGGGAGGGGGAGATTGGAGGGAGATCTGGAACTAGTCTGAAACACTTTGTTAGGGGGAAGGGTGTTAAACCAGACTATAAGCTGTTTGCTCTGATAATTTCTTTCTGGAAATGAGGTTTTCTTGTCCATGGTACAATGGTTTATTTTTATTTATACTGATTTAGTGCAAAAGTTTCTTGTAAACTGTAACACATTTTTTAATTAAAAGAAAATTAAAAGATTTGTTGACCATTGCAGGGGTCAAAATTGTAATGGAGCAAAAGCTGGGTATAGCTCCTGGGTGTCATGATTGTCCATCGTGACCCAGGAGCGTCCATAGTCCTCCATGAGGACTATGGACGCTCCTGGACTATGGGTCCAGGAGACCCATAGTCTCATGAATGGAGTGCCTTAAAAATGGCAGAACTTGCTTTTTTTTGCCAAACTGTGCATGCACCTAGAAATGCTGATTCCTTGATCCCCTCTTTCTATAGCAGTGTTGCTGTGTCTTGTACTCTATCCCTGTCTGTTTATGTTCAATCGCTGATCTCTTGGCATGGTGCTTTACAGGTCTTCACTTTTTACGTTGTCTTTACATTTTATTCCCTTTGTTTAACAGTACATCACTGCCAGAGTTTCCCTCTTGCTGTTACATCTTATGTAGGCTTCACGTGTGCTTGCTGCCGCTGCATAGCACATCTCATGTGGGCTTTACATATGCTTGCTGCTGCTGCATAGCACATCTCATGTAGGCTTTGCGTGTGGTGGCTGCTACTGCATAGCACATCTCATGTGGGCTTTACAAATGCTTGCTGCCGCTGCATAGCACATCTCATGTGGGCTTTACGTATGCTTGCTGCCGCTGCATAGCACATCTCATGTAGGCCTTGCGTGTGCTGGCTGCCGCTGCATAGCACATCTCATGCGGGCTTTACGTATGCTTGCTGCTGCTGCATAGCACATCTCATGTGGGCTTTACGTATGCTTGCTGCCGCTGCATAGCACATCTCATGTGGGCTTTACGTATGCTTGCTGCTGCTGCATAGCACATCTCATGTGGGCTTTACGTATGCTTGCTGCCGCTGCATAGCACATCTCATGTAGGCCTTGCGTGTGCTGGCTGCCGCTGCATAGCACATCTCATGTGGGCTTTACGTGTGCTTGCTGCCGCTGCATAGCACATCTCATGTGGGCTTTACGTATGCTTGCTGCCGCTGCATAGCACATCTCATGTGGGCTTTACGTGTGCTTGCTGCTGCTGCATAGCACATCTCATGTGGGCTTTACGTGTGCTTGCTGCCGCTGCATAGCACATCTCATGTAGGCTTTGCGTGTGCTGGCTGCTGCTGCATAGCACATCTCATGTGGGCTTTACGTATGCTTGCTGCCACTGCATAGCACACCTCATGTAGGCTTTACGTATGCTGGCTGCCGCTGCATAGCACATCTCATGTAGGCTTTATGTGTGCTGGCTGCCGCTGCATAGCACATCTCATGTAGGCTTTTTTACGTATGCTGGCTGCCGCTGCATAGCACATCTCATGTTGGCTTTACGTGTACTTGCTGCTGCTGCATAGCACATCTCATGTGGGCTTTACGTATGTTTGCTGCTGCTGCATAGCACATCTCATGTGGGCTTTACGTATGCTTGCTGTCGCTGCATAGCACATCTCATGTGGGCTTTGCGTGTGCTGGCTGCTGCTGCATAGCACATCTCATGTGGGCTTTACGTATGCTTTCTGCCGCTGCATAGCACATCTCATGTAGGCTTTGTGTGTGCTGGCTGCCGCTGCATAGCACATCTCATGTGGGCTTTACGTATGCTTGCTGCCGCTGCATAGCACATCTCATTTGGGCTTTACATATGCTTGCTGCTGCTGCATAGCACATCTCATGTGGGCTTTACGTATGCTTGCTGCCGCTGCATAGCACATCTCATGTAGGCTTTACGTATGCTGACTGCCGCTACATAGCACATCTGATGTAGGCTTTACGTATGCTTGCTGCCGCTGCATAGCACATCTCATGTAGGCTTTACGTATGCTTGCTGCCGCGGCATAGCAAATCTCATGTAGGCTTTACATATTGCTTGCTGCCGCTGCATAGCACATCTCATGTAGGCTTTGCGTATGCTGGCTGCTGCTGCATAGCACATCTCATGTAGGCTTTACGTATGCTAGCACATCTCATGTTGGCTTTACGTATGCTGGCTGCCGCTGCATAGCACATCTCATGTAGGCTTTACGTATGCTGGCTGCCGCTGCATAGCACATCTCATGTTGGCTTTACGTGTACTTGCTGCTGCTGCATAGCACATCTCATGTGGGCTTTACGTATGTTTGCTGCTGCTGCATAGCACATCTCATGTAGGCTTTACGTATGCTGTCTGCCGCTGCATAGCACATCTCATGTAGGCTTTACGTGTACTTGCTGCTGCTGCATAGCACATCTCATGTGGGCTTTACATATGTTTGCTGCTGCTGCATAGCACATCTCATGTAGGCTTTACATATGCTGGCTGCTGCTGCATAGCACATCTCATGTAGGCTTTACGTGTACTTGCTGCTGCTGCTGCATAGCACATCTCATGTGGGCTTTACGCATGTTTGCTGCTGCTGCATAGCACATCTCATGTAGGCTTTACATATGCTGGCTGCTGCTGCATAGCACATCTCATGTAGGCTTTACGTGTACTTGCTGCTGCTGCTGCATAGCACATCTCATGTAGGCTTTACGTGTACTTGCTGCTGCTGCTGCATAGCACATCTCATGTAGGCTTTACGCATGTTTGCTGCTGCTGCATAGCACATCTCATGTGGGCTTTACGCATGTTTGCTGCCGCTGCATAGCACATCTCATTTGGGCTTTACATATGCTGGCTGCTGCTGCATAGCACATCTCATGTAGGCTTTACGTGTACTTGCTGCTGCTGCTGCTGCTGCATAGCACATCTCATGTAGGCTTTACGTGTACTTGCTGCTGCTGCATAGCACATCTCATGTGGGCTTTACGCATGTTTGCTGCTGCTGCATAGCACATCTCATGTAGGCTTTACGTGTGCTTGCTGCTGCTGCAAAGCACATCTCATGTGGGCTTTACGCATGTTTGCTGCTGCTGCATAGCACATCTCATGTAGGCTTTACGTGTGCTTGCTGCTGCTGCAAAGCACATCTCATGTGGGCTTTACGCATGTTTGCTGCTGCTGCATAGCACATCTCATGTAGGCTTTACGTATGCTTGCTGCTGCTGCAAAGCACTGCCACTACACCTGCTAATCCATCACAGCATTTGTATTTATGATACCATCTCTTTCTATGATGCGACCTTGTTCACTCTGCCTCTGCTGCTCCTGTGAAATCAGGTGCTTATGCTTAGTATGCATCAGATCTATCTTCCAAATCAGATGCTACTATAGCTTTGTGTCGGGGCGTAGGGCAGTTCATGCTTGACATGTCTTCTAGAGGTTTGCCATTTCATCTTTGATGCACATTTCTAGACATACTCTTAATGTCAGATAGATATATTTGTATGGCACCAGTTGGTAGCCGAAAGAAGCTCCTGGTAGATGCTGGGGACAAGCTAACCAGGGTCCTCTAGGCGCTGTACAGGAGCTAGATAGCTCCCAGCCATTGTATGATCTGCCACTGTATGACGAAACCTTCCCCATGCTTTAAATCCACAGGCTCTCTTGTATGACTGAGACCAGCAGAGTGTCCAAAGTAACGATGGAAGATTCGGATCTTGCATGCTAGACTTGTCTTGGCGAACATTCTGATCTTTGCTAACAGCAACTACCATTGAATCCTAAATAACCTTGAAAACTTTTCAAACAGCATTTCTATCTTCCCTGAATTCCTAAATCACTTTGGCTACGTTCAGTTAATGATTTTAACTTCTGTAAAATTGCAAACACACTTTAAAAAAAAAATAGCCATGTTTTGAAAAGGTTAAAATTATGTTCATACATTTTAGAACATTGGATTGTTTAAAAGTTATTGAAAATGTTCTATAGTTTTGCTGTAGATTCTTTGTCCAATTTCTTCAAAATAAAAACATGTTAGCTGTGTTCATTAGAACAAGTAGAAAAGCTTTATGGGTGTTTGAAAAGTTATTTTCATCAAGAGAAACGTATGCTTTTGACAAAGAGTGAACATTTATTTTACACTGCCAAATAATAATAAGGCAGAGATATCAGCAACATGTGAACATTCTGCCCAGTTTGGTGAGATTTTCCCCAGGACCTTTCTTCACAGGTATCCCCAAGGAAGAGAAATGGAGAGTATTCCACCCCTCGGTGTGTGTGTGATCTGCTCCCAGTTGTACACCCATGCGCTAGCAATGTTCCAGCATGCCACCTGGACCTCTGTACTGTAGTCCTCCTCTGAGAGATCTCTGGTGGCTGAAGCCCATTCTTCTTATCTGCCCACAGAAAGACCTGGCTCCATCCTTGTGCAAACTGCACATAATCCCCGGCGTCCACATGGCAGCAGATCTGGCCCAAGTGAAAACCCTGTGGTCCCTAGCCGGCGAGGCAATGGAGTTCAAGGACAAGGTAAGGCCTGTGCACCAAGCCTGTTCCATGGTGGGCCTGCGACTCATGGACTTACAGCTGTGGTGCTCTGGGAGGTCACAGGTTAGGCAAGGTCCTGGCCAACCACAGGTGGGCCTGCCGGAGGGATTCTAAACTGCAGCCTATAGTTCCAACAAGCATTAGGTTCCTGTCCAAACCAGGCATATTGGTGACGGGAGAGGGGAATTGGTGGGTGTCTGCAGAGGAGGGAGGTCTGTGCACTTGTGCACTATCAGATAAGCAAGTGCTGTGGTGAGTGATAAATGTGGCGACTTGTGGTGTTAATAGAAGAGTCAAACGCCTGACACAAGATAACTAAGTGGGTGGGTGGGAGGTTGGTTGACTCAAAAGTGGCAAGACTCTGAAGAGTACAGAAAAGGTAAGGACCCATGTGTGGGTGCACAGCTGCAGTGGGCTGGAGGTTGATGGACTCACACCTGACAAGTAAGATGAGGACTCAGTACCATCAAACAATGCCCTGGTGGAGAGTGATGGGGATTGGTGGATTCAGGGATGACAGGTAAGGAAACACCCCTGCACCATTAAACAGTAACCTGTTAAACCGGTGGCCTGGAAGCCTGCAGGGTTCTGTAGTTTACAGTAAAAGTAAGGACCATCAAACAAAAGCTCCAACACATTTTCTGCGCACTTGGGTTCCGGCAGACCACTCCTAAAGTAGATTTCCTTCTACCTCTCCAACGGCGACCATCCAACTCAGATGGAACCCAATAGATCTCAGTGCTACCCAGTAGCCTGCAGGGTTCCACAAGGCTCCGTCGTGCTCTTTGTTATCTTTAACCACCACATGGAGCCCCTTAGGGACTTCCTCACCAGCACTGATGCCAAGATACACCAATACGCAGACGATGCACCACGTTACCTAAAGACCAACTGCATCAATGGCATCCATCGACACACAAGAAAGTCTTGCCCCTCACCTAAGTATGGAACTCAACCACCTACCAGAAGCTCTACTCTTAAAAGACCAACATTATTCTCCTCAGAAACCTCACCAATCCTGCCCAAGTTCACAATTGGATGACTGACAAAAGCTCAACAGATTTACGCCTCATCTTTCCTCCAGTGGAAAATCTCTAGGCTTTACTGTGAACTGTGACCTCAAAACACACCATACCAAGAAGACTCAAACAGCATGGTATCAGCTCACACTCCTCCGAAAAAGTCAAGCCTTACATCCCTAGCACTATTGTCCAAGCCCGGCCGATCTCCCATCTGGAAAGAGTCGCTGATGCCACAGCAGCCCCACTGTAACCCATTCAGCATGCCACAGCAGCTCCACTGTAACCCGTTCAGCGTGCCACATCAACCCCACTGTAACCCATTCAGCGTGCCACAGAAGCCCCACTGTAACCCGTTCAGTATGCCACAGCAGCCCCACTGTAACCCGTTTCAGCGTGCCACAGCAGCCTCACTGTAACCCGCTCAGCGTGCCACAGCAGCCCCACTGTAACCCCTTCAGCATGCCACAGCAGCCCCACTGTAACCCGTTCAGAATGCTACAGCAGCCCCATTGCAAACCGTTCAATGTGCCACAGCAGCCCCACTGTAATCCGCTCAGCGTGCCACAGCAGCCCCACTGTAACCCCTTCAGCATGCCACAGCTGCCCCACTGTAACCCGTTCAGAATGCTACAGCAGCCCCACTGCAAACCGTTCAATGTGCCACAGCAGCCCCACTGTAACCCGCTCTGCGTGCCACAGCGGCCCCACTGTAACCCATTCAGCGTACCACAGCAGCCCCACTGTAACCCATTCAGCGTACCACAGCAGCCTCACTTTAACCCATTCAGCGTGCCACAACAGCCACACTGTAACCCGTTTAGCGTGCTACAGCAGCCTCACTGTAACCCATTCAGCGTGCCACAGCAGCCCTATTGTAACCCGCTCAGCATGCCACAGCACCCCCACTGTAACCCATTCACCGTGCCCCAGTAGCCCCACTGTAACCCGCTCAGCATGCCACAGAAGCCCCACTGTAACCCATTCAGAATGCTACAGCAGCCCCACTGTAACCAACTCAGCGTGCCACAGCAGCCCCACTGTAACCCCTTCAGCATGCCACAGCAGCCCCACTGTAACCCGTTCAGAATGCTACAGCAGCCCCATTGCAAACCGTTCAATGTGCCACAGCAGCCCCACTGTAATCCGCTCAGCGTGCCACAGCAGCCCCACTGTAACCCCTTCAGCATGCCACAGCTGCCCCACTGTAACCCGTTCAGAATGCTACAGCAGCCCCACTGCAAACCGTTCAATGTGCCACAGCAGCCCCACTGTAACCCGCTCTGCGTGCCACAGCGGCCCCACTGTAACCCATTCAGCGTACCACAGCAGCCCCACTGTAACCCATTCAGCGTACCACAGCAGCCTCACTTTAACCCATTCAGCGTGCCACAACAGCCACACTGTAACCCGTTTAGCGTGCTACAGCAGCCTCACTGTAACCCATTCAGCGTGCCACAGCAGCCCTATTGTAACCCGCTCAGCATGCCACAGCACCCCCACTGTAACCCATTTACCGTGCCCCAGTAGCCCCACTGTAACCCGCTCAGCATGCCACAGAAGCCCCACTGTAACCCATTCAGAATGCTACAGCAGCCCCACTGCAATCTGCTCCGTGTGCCACAGCAGCCCCACTGTAACCCATTCACCGTGCCCCAGTAGCCCCACTGTAACCCACTCAGCATGCCACAGAAGCCCCACTGTAACCCATTCAGAATGCTACAGCAGCCCCACTGTAACCCGTTCAGCATGCCACAGCAGCCCCACTGCAATCTGCTCCGTATGCCACAGCAGCCCCACTGTAACCCGTTCAGCGTGCCACAGCAGCCCCACTGTAACCCGCTCAGCGTGCCACAGCACCCCCATTGTAACCCGCTCAGCGTACCACAGCAGCCCCACTGTAACCCATTCAGCGTGCCACAGCAGCCCCACTGTAACCCATTCAGCGTGCCACAGCAGCCCCACTGTAACCCATTCAGCGTGCCACAGGATGCCTCGTCATAGAAAATTAGACCGTATTAACCAGATCCTCAAGGAGCTGCACTGGCCACTTCTTCAAGCACACATCATGTTCAAGTCAACCTCCGTTACCTGGAAGAGACCCAACGGCAATAGCATTTTACAGCTGGACATCGGCTTAAGGTTGGTTGTGGATGCCCTGTACAGACTAGGGTTCAGTGTCTTTTATTATGAGGTACAACTATTTCAACAGTATACAATCATTGATAGCAAAGTGAATGAACCTTTAGGGGCTGGGGCTTTTTAAAAATGGGCAACTGACTATGTGGACCTCAACATTTACAGCATGGATGGCAGCAATACTTTCGAATGCTTGGGAATAATGGTGTGCACTACAGGAATATCCTAAAGAAAGTGAATAATCTGGATGTGTCAGGTGATCTACATTTGTACATGGATCTAAGAGGTTTTCCTGGGAGAGCATCTATTGTCAGAGGGAAGTATGACCTTTCACTTTGCCATTATATCATGACACAAACCCATGAGGCAGGTCTCCGAGTGGGCTTGGATTCTTGGCCTGATAATGCTTCCATCCGCCCCATTGTTACGGTCATATCACACATCGCTATCAGATTTTATTTTATTATGGATGAGTCGGTTTGTCTCGTTTTCATTTCCCACATAATACTGAACGGTATTACCACCTATGGAGGAATGTAGCGCTTCAGGTACTCGCCTCTTTTAGCAAAAGTTGGGATCATATAATAGACAAACTGAGTACATTGACTGTGAGTACCCTCACCTTGACGATGAGCTCAACGAGCACAGTCAAGGCATGGCCAATTCCAGAACAAAATCCTTCGCCCCTCCAAAAACAGAAAAGACAAACGATTGATTCACACGCAATCTATTAAGAACCATGCATACATAACTGGAGCGAAGCTGGAGTACGAACTATATCGCTGCTATCTAGGGCAAATTCCTCATGCGCTACAGGCAACTTAACAGTGATCTCTAAAGCTGAGAAACCATATCACCCCGATTGCCTCATTACTGTTTTAATTTTACCCTGAAAACTATGCAAAATACGATTACTCGAAACAATATCACACGCTAAAGTGAAAAATATTGTCTTCTCATATTTAATACAATGATAGCGACATGAGCCATGTACGGGACCCAGGTCCAGTGGAACCAAATCCAAGACTCACAGAATTCCAATTGGAAGCAAGTAAAGAATGAGGGTGTCCAACAGATCCTCGCCCTCCTGTAGGTCTTGAAATATGCAGTGGTAATCTCCCTGCCTGAGAGACCTTTGTCCAATCCCATTGATCTATCGAACTGCAATCCGATTTGTAATCGGCTTTATGTGGATAAATTGAGCCAAAAGTCTGTGGTCAACCAACTTCAGGCCTTTGTTGAGACCAACCATCTTGGCGATCGTTCACAGACAGGGTTCAGACACCAGTACGGAGCTGAGTCAGTCATCATGGTCACCTGTCATGACTACGGCTATGGGCAGATCGGGGAGGCACCACAGCACTAGTGCTTTTAGATCTGTCTGCGGCCTTCAACACGGCCTTACATGCGCCACTGACAGATACGTTAAGGGATATCAGCAGAAGGTTTGACTGCCCCTTTAAAGCTTGAGATCCTGGCCATTGGTGTACGGGGTATGACAGGGCACCACTCTTTCCCACTCCATTTTAATATGTATATCAGTCCCTTAATTAGGCTAAATAAAACCCTTGGGGGTTCACTTTTACCTGTGCCAATGACACTCAGTTGGTCTTTCAGATCAGGGCAGATATCATTTTAGGTCTTTCTTTCCTGGCAATCCATGGGTGAGTGCAGCCGAACAGCTTAAACATGTGTCCAAAAAAGGAAATCACTGTTGTTGGAAAGCAGCTGGATTCATGGGCCTTTAACCATTGGTCTTCTCAGCTGGGTAGCTGACCCCAACTCACTCATTTAGTCAAAGGTCCCGGGGTACTTCTGGATGTGGCATTAATCGTGGAACTTCAAGAATTCAGCGGTTGTGAAGACAGGCTTCTATAAACCCCACTTTTTCAGATGATGTTTCCCCTAGCGCGGCTCACCAGATTGAGTTGAATCCAGGTTGTTATAGCTTTGCTCCAACCATATTGGGCTATTCTAATCTTACCCAAATTTTTCATAAATCGATTTTTGGGATTACAAAATGGGGCAGCTTGACTACTACTAATTATGCAACCTGGCAACATGAAAGAAGGGCTGTTTTACCGTTCACTGGCTACTCCTAAAATACAGACTTCAATTTAAATCTCTTTGTGTGGCTCAGAGAACGTAGGTGCGGCCCAGGACTGAAGTTTACAAAAGAGCAATTAGAAAAATATCTCCCTACACGACCCTTGAGATAGGAAGCGGCCCTACTCACGCTTTAGGTGTGTTTGACCGGCTGAGAACTCACTGTGACAGACTGTTAGACGAAAATCAGCCCGCGCGACAGACTGTTAGACGAAAATCAGCCCGCGCGACAGACTGTTAGACGAAAAACAGCCCGCATGCGATCAGTTCTCAGAGGATGAAGCGCACTCACACCAATCCCCCACCCCCCCTATCTCTCTTCCCCACTTCCCTGATTCCCGTCGCCTGGTCCACTTCAGCCCTGCAGCGTCAGATCTGTCCCTCTAACGCGGGTCGTATCCGACACCGCAGGGTCCCTTTTTCTTCATTTTTTTTTTTTTGGTCCCCTGCCTCCAATATTGCAGAAGCAGGGGATACCCTCGCAACTCCCCAAGGCTAATAAATACCGAACATGGGGTACGGGGGACATCCCCTCAACCCCCGCTCCACCTGTACAGTATGTATTAGCCTAATTGTTCTGCTTTTTTCGATGGAATGGTACTGACCAAATTCGGTCAAATGTATCATTCGATAAAAATACGAACAATTATGCTAATACGCTACTCTCCATTGTTACACAACCTGGACGCTAACGTATCGGTGGTGCAGTTTTTCCGTGTGGACCGCTGCTCTTTGGTCATCTCTCCCTGTGGCACTGCGTCGCCTCGAGGACCATGCAGTTTAGAAAAGCTCTGAAGACCAATGGCTTATGTCCAACCCGTGTTATGTTGCCCCAGATCAGCGGGCGTTAGGACCTAGGAGGCCACTCTAGTGGTTACAGTGCAACGCAATCAACTTTATCAACATTTATTTAGAAAGAGTGGAAAGGGCAGCATCACAAAGTTCCCATGAAATGGTCAAGGTACTGCATGCCGGGGATACGTGTAGATAGGCAAGGCCAGAAGGGGTGCTATGGGTTCTTGCTGTAATGCACACTACTAATGCATAGCCAGGCCAGGCCTACTCTGTGAGGTCGTCTGAATGAGAACGAGGGGAGCTGCATAACATTTTGCAAACATTTTATAGCTGGGTTTTTCTTATCACGCTCCAAGACCCATCCCATAAGGCTGAAGTGTTCAGAGGGGCACACCTCAATAAATCCAATTTAACAGTCGGGGCTAAAATGCTTTTGGGTCCTTGTTCACCTAAAGCGCTGGCGCCAGGCTCAAGCGCCCATCATCCCTGGGCCAATCCTGCCAAATTCCAACTGCTTGTAAAAAAAAATGCAATGACAGCTCTGCTTTCCTCCTCAGGTCTTCACGTACTCATCTTCGCCCCAAGATTCCTACAGAATCGTACAGTCCAACTTGCCAGCAGCCAACGGTGTCATCCACGTCATAAGTCCCGCCAGGACAGACTTCAGCCCTGGGGCTGACAGCAATGGCCAGGTACTGTATACACTTAATGTTACAGCACTTCAAGCCCAACATGCCATTGAATCACGATTGTGCAATTTGGTGACACATGCCGTGTGGGTGGTTGTTTGCGCGCGCGTGTGTGTGCGCGCGCGCTCATGTATTTACCATACTGATAACGGTTTTTAAGCCATTCTTGCCATCATATTTCTGAGTGATATTTGTATCACTGAATAAACAGTTGTGGCTGTTACCAACCCTATAGGTACTCAAAGTGTCAACATTGGGCATTTGGACTTGTGCCTGGCAGGTTATGCAAGCAGCAAGCATGTACCGGCCTGTACAGAGGAGGGCGAATTTAGTGAAGATATGGGCAGTTTATGGCCCGTGTGCAATGTTCTTCATGTGCAGTACTATGGTACTATGATAATGCACACTAAATGACTGGAATACTTTTGCGGTTGTGTAATGTGGGCGGGGGGGTTTAAATATTGCGTACCTACCCTAGAGGCATGAGAGCACCCTACAGAAAGGGTACATGGGGGCAACAGGATGGGTGGTGGGGGGCAATGAGAGGGAAGGAAGTAAAGGGTACAGTAGGGATGTTTTGGACTACAGCTTCCATGATCCCTCACCATTGTTTATGCTGGGGAAGGCTGATGGGAGGTATAGTCCATATCAACCAGGGAGCCACAGCCTGCAGACTCCCCGGGGGGGCTCATCATTCAAGTCAATGACCAGGGTGCAGGCCTCCAGATAACATTTTGAAGAGGGTTTTTTACTGCATATTTTTTTAAGTCTGGCGTAAAATGATTTTTTAGAGAGTAAAAAAATAAATAAATTGGGTTCATGCCAGAGTCCAGCTTCTAAGCGCGGACACGGGTAAAGAAGTAATTCCCACTTTTAAAAGGACCAATGCTTTGAGGAGTAAATGAATATTTGAATCATATTCTAATCCATGCTTCTGTGCACCTGGTCAATTCTGAGAATTAAAGGATTAGCTTTTACATTGAATTTACTCTTCAGACCGGGCAGTAATGGGATATAGTTTCTTCATGTGACCTGCTCCGCCGGCACCACTGATCGAAACACGTCCGTGAGGCCGTGTGGGTGGTAGCAGGTGTCATTGTCCAATGTGTTCCTGGCTTCGATATTTTTGTTGTGAAGAGTTTTACCCCATACTTTGTGGGGTTGCCTGTTTTATGGTGAAAAATGGACTTACATATCACATAAGTCTCCCTTGCTGGTGGTTAGACGAGGAGGCAAGTGCTCAGTGTCACCTAAGCAAAAATGAAGAATAATTGATGGACATTCTAAATAAATCATAACCACTGACATTGCTCTGGGCAACCCTCCAAGCCATCGTTTATCAGCCTGCCACGCCATTACACAAGGGAAAAAGTAATATGCAAGTCAGTCTTGGTCCTACCCCAAATAAGGCAGCCCAACCCAAACCGGTGGGTTACCTCCCTTCCTCACGAGACCACAAAGAACACAATACATGTTTCTGCTTCCTTGAGCCTCATCAGTGGGGGCCTAGGCTCTGGACTGGGGGCTGGCTATACCCTTCTGTGAGCAATCTGGCAGTGTCATCACTGCTCCCATGGGGGGAAACCTCCCCTAATGTGGCCTGGGTGAGACAGACGCTCTCTGATCCGAACCCTGGGGACGGTTATTTGAGGGAGGATCAGAGTTGGGAGACAAACCTCATGGAGTTAAAAATTACTTGCCAGGTGAGACGTGGTATCCCCTTTTTCTTCTGCAGATATCTCGCCCATATTGAATGCCTTTATGGCGTATTGTTACACCTCCCCTCATCCACCTAGGAAGAGTGTTGAAAACCCTTTCACCAAATCTGTATACAAGCTATCAAAAACCGACTTGCCTTTGAAAACCACCAAGAACATTTGCCCTAACCGCATGTGCAAGTTGTCAAGCATGGACTTACATTCCCAGAAGCACGAGCATACTGGGATGAGGAAGAGAGATTGAGTAATACAGATCACCCAAGCTGAAACACACCAGCCGCGCTCTGGTTATTTTGAATGCTTACCCACAGCGGGGAAATGTAAACAGCTGAAGCAGCTGACCAAAGGGAGCTTCTGGCGGGAGAAGACAGCATCTCTCGGAAGCGACTGAGAAAGAGGGACTAGAAGGCCAACGGGCTCATCTAGAAGGAGAAGGGAAGCGGACCGTGAGGAAGAACACGCTACAGGGACGCAGAAGCCGAGAGAAGACTTCTGGGCAATTGTTCATGTGTTAGGAGGCCGATCCCACCCTACCAGAGTTTGGGAAGATGCCAGAGAGACCAGCAGGAGCTGAGAAGAGCAGAGAAGCTGGGAAACAGAAGCATTGAGCAGAACGCTGAAGGCTTGCTGTCGGCTTATTGCAGGAGAGATGAAATACGCCAGGAAGAACCGGTGAGTCCACAGAAGGGAAACGGGGACACTGGGATGTATTGTCATACATGCCAAACACCATTAATGAACAAAATAGCACCTGAAAGAAAATACTTGCAAGTCAACATTATTATAAAAGGAGGAAAGTAATCAGAGCAAGAGACTTACAAAGATGCAAGTTTATGCAATACACAAGTAAAAGAATTCCTGGCAGAAGAAAATACCAGGCAGTTTCAAATGTGTTAAGCAAGCCCTGGCAGGAGAAAATAGCAGGTAATTATAAATGTGTTTAAGGAAGCCATGGCAGAAGAGGATACCAGACAGTTGCAAGTGTGTTTTCATAAAGCCCTGGCAGGAGAGTATACCAGGCAATCTGAAGGTGTGTTTGAAGGTGCAAGAAAGTGCATATGTAACAGAGGTCCTGGCAGGAGAGTATACCAAGCAGTTTGAAAGTATAAAGAAATCCCTATGTGAGAAATCCCTGCCAGGATAGAATACCAGGCAAACGGAAGGTGCAAGAGTGTTCATAAAAGAAAGCCCTTGGCAGGAGAATATACCAGGTGGATGCTAATTGCAAACATGTGTTTTCATGAGAAAGCCCTGACAGGAAAGTATATCAGGTATTTAAGATGAACAAAGTGTACATCTTAATTAACTCAAGAAATCCTGATCAGAGCACATTAGGAAAAGGCATAGCAAATATATTAAAGGAGAAAAGAAACCTGGCAGGAGAGTACACCAGTTACCAGGTATCCTAACACGGCAAAGTCCAAGGGTCAAGTTGTTTTGTACACCAGCTGTATTAATACTCAAGAGACTGATAATCCTGACTGAAAACCAGAGTGAAGAGAAACCCAGGGGAAGGGTAATCACCCTAGCTATTTTAAGACAAATTAAACTACAAGTCCCAATATTCAAAGGGGTGTTTGTTAAGTAAGGACTGGGTCAAGTGTGGCGACTACTAGCTGTCATTGTCTCTTGGTAAGTACGTTCGTTCTGCGATCTAAGCTGGTTTGGTGTTATGGCTTACCTACATATTTAGAATTTGTAAAACTGATGAAAATTCTGAGGCAAACTCCAGTTGTGGATGCAACTGGCATAAGGGTTCCAGAGGTGGGCGTCCAGTAAATAGCTCCTAGTAATTCATGTGAGAAGTGCAGTACAAGGAACTCGGAGGCACTTTTCCTAGAGCCAACTGAGAGGACCCCTGAATGTGAACAACTGTACTCTGGAACTCAGAGACACATTTCCTAGCACACATTAGAAAGAACGCTGATCGGGAGGCGCTGAAACCTGGAACTTGGAGGCAAAGCTCCTAGTGACCATTTATTTAGACAATCATTGAACTGAGAACTGCTGGATCCTGGACCTTGGGAGTAGGGTTTGTAGTGGCTGTTGACAAAGAGGTGATACTCTGAATGGCTGCATTCTAGAACTTGGAGGGAAGGTTCCTAATTGCAGAGATGAGAACCGTTGAATCCTGGGACATGCAGGTCAAGTGGCTCATATCACTGGAGAGATACCACCCTGAGTCTGATATACCATCCTGAGACTGAGATACCACCCTGAGTCTGATAGATACCACCCTGAGACTGAGATACCACCTAGAGACTGAAATACCACCCTGAGTCTGAGATATACCACTCTGAGACTGAGATACCACCCTAGACTGAGATACCACCATGAGACTGAGATACCACGCTGAGACTGAGATATACCACCCTGAGACTGAGATACCACCCTGAGTCTGAGATATACCACCCTGAGTCTGAGATATGCACCCTGAGACTGAGACACCATCCTGAGACTGAGATATACCACCCTGAGACTGAGATACCACCCTGAGACTGAGATATACCACCCTGAGTCTGAGATATACCACCCTGAAACTGAGATACCACCCAGAGTTTGCGATATACCATCCTCAGGCTGCAATATACCACCCTGAGACTGAGATACCACCCAGTGACTTGAACGATATGTCCTGATTGTTCTAAGTGAACAACTTTCACTAACAAAAACACAGAGTGCAAAGTTCCAGACCACATGACAAATATACCCCAAAATAACAAATGGTTTGATACTCTGATCATTGCCCAATGTCTCACTTATAGGAATTTCTCAGGGTAGCTACAGTGTCACAGATAAACTAGTAAGCAATCCTATAATGGAGCCCTTGGTGAGGTACCACGCGGGCATCAGAGTAACAATAGAGTAAAGAATGTCGGCTTCCAGCATTTGGGCAAATGGCCATGAGAGGAACAGGCAAAAACATTACCCAAAGGTCATGCTGATTCACAACCATGTACAGAAGCAAAGGTCGCAGCAAAGAGGAAGCGTTTGAGGCGCAGAACATGAAGCAGGCCTACAGGCAGACGGGGCGCAGCAAGTGTAACCCTTTCCTGACTGAAATACAATCACGGTCTCGTGTTAGAAGATACACATGCGCAGCTGGCAGCCAGACTGCCCAGAAGTGTAGTGTGGATACACCAGCCTAATGGCAGAAGAACAACGCAGAGGGGAATTTCCCGTTCCTATCATGGGGTAAGTCTCTGCAAACGCCAAGAGATCCAGGAATGTGGAGACTTGGAGAACGGGGAGATGCTTGAGGAACAAAGTGTGCCAGTGCCGCTCAAGGCGCCAGTGGCACAGGACGGATGTGCAGACCAAGATGTGACATGCCCTGATATGTGGCTCAGTGATTATAGTCGAATTGCAGATGGCTATGAACTTGAAACCTCATGATTCTTCCGAACATGATGAATTGAGACATGAAATAATTAAATGTTGTCAATCTGGAGGGAGGCTACAGTATGCAAGAGGCAGGTACAGGGTGTTCATGGCCAGTATCAACAATCTCAGACGTCCCCCAAAACATGTTCATCCTGTACACAACCTCCTTAGGCAAACTCTGGCCTCTCTTAGCGCCTCATTGATCTAGACCATAAAGATTTCCTGTGGCGTGCTGCAAGGATCGCCTCGTCAGGATCTATGTGGCCCCTCATTTTGATCTTCTTACATCCTGGGGTGTCTCACTGCAATCATATGCCGATGACACCCAGAGAACTCCGGAAGAGAAGGGGAGTTTAACATTCCACAAGAATGTTTGAGGGCCCCACAACATCTCAACATCTACAAGTAAAGAGGTCTAAGACAGAGCCTATCGCCTTTGGCACAAAGAGCAGAACATCCTTACACTCCTTTATTATTGGTCCCTTTGTAGGACTCACTACTGCCTACTGGCCTCTTGTTTGATGAGGTCATGTTGCTTTCTCCTCAAATTTACGCGGCAACCAGTAACGCTTTTTCGGCTACGAAAATTGAGGAAAATGGCGCCTCTGCTTTCCACATGACATCATAAATTGGTGGCTGGTTCTTGATCAATGCTGAGCTTTGCTGGTGTAATGATGTCTATGCTGGCAAAGGGTGCAGAATGCTGCCAGTGTCTTCTCTACAGTCCTGGCAAATGTCCCAAATATCTCGGCCTTTAGACCATCCCAGCAATGGCGTGATGTTCGTAACAGAGGGACCTTCTAAGTGGCATGTCTAACATTTACATGTCTATGCTCTCGAGAATCATTCCATATGGGCCTGCTTCTCAGTATTGCTTCTTTTAAACATAGTTGGAAAGATGGGAGAATGTATTCAGTCCAGCTGTCTAAAATCTGAATCTCTCTCCCTTTTACACTATTCTCCATCGATTCCTTGTTATTGTTCAAGTCTCATTTAAAAACCAATGTATGCAATTAAGCAGCACAAGGCCAGTGCCTAGAGACCCTTGGGTATCAGTGTGCTATACAAATGTACAAAATCAATACATCAATCTTTTTTTCCTTCCTTGACTTCACCCCAAAAACCTCCAATGAAATATCTTCTTAGGCCGCAGGTATCCATCATTGGGTAACCCTTTGCTGTCTGATGCACAACTCATCAAAGACAGAAGTAATCTTTCTCCCGAACCACAATGCTTAATCTCTTCTCCTCTCCCCAATATCATGTTCCCCTGACTTCCTTACAGCGGCACACCCTAAGGCCTGCAACCTTGGGGTCCTGATCTGCATGGACATCAAATGCCACAATTCCATAACATCGACTCCCACTACTGCTTGCATTAACCTGTTGGACATGAGGCAATCTGCCCACTCATCATCTACCATTCTCCTGTCTTGTGCCGAGTCTTCTTGAATACTTCTCCAACCTCTTTTAGGGTCTTTCTCATGACGTGCTTGCCCCCTCCGTCTCCTCATGACAATATCCTATGCTGTTCTCCCTAGTTACTCCTCGACAACCTTCTGCATTCCTCTCCTACTTCCACTCACAGTCTTCACGCTGGCTGAAGCATCGTACATAACCACTGCACACTGGTAGTTACATCTATCCATGTACTGGCCACCCTCCCTGATGTCTTCCATCACCTGTCACCCCTGCACCTGCACTCAGCGCTCTAGTGCCACATCCCGTCCCTACCCACCATGTGCATCCTGTCACTTCCACTCTCTCTCCATAGGTAGTCCTCAGTACTGGAACATCCTACCTCCAATATCAAAAACACCACCAACATCCTGACATTTAAATCAGCACTTAAAAGGCACCTCCTGCTCCTTGAAAATGCACCCTTGCTCTCCAGATGAATGCCCCCGTAACCTTCCTCTCCACTTCTCATACCTGTTCTTTCAGCCCCTACATATACATTTCCCCATTTGTATCCACTAATGTCTGCATTGTGCCTGGTACATTTCCTAGCCCACCACTCTCTGCTACTGGTCCATCATTCATCATTTACAGGTAGGATAGCTCAGTGGCAACACACTTGTCTTGGAAGCAAGACAATGCAGAGAAACACAGGTTCGAACCCTGTGTCTGCGCTTAGAAACCGCTTCAGCATTAAGAGTGTTATGTAACGCACTCCCACCTATGTACTATATTCGCCTCACTCTGTGAGGCTTTACGCTCTCTGTAACCCTGAGCAAAGCATTTGTCCTTGTAACTAAGACCCTTTCTTGCAACAGCGCCTCGATGCCCCTGGACTGTTAGTGCGCTTTACAAATCTAAAAAATAAATAAAAAAACAATTATAATTCATTCCAAAGCAAGGTTACCCACTTTTGTATGTGTTTCTGTTCAGAGCACATTCTTCCAAATAAATAATAAACATATGCATTATAAAATATTGATTTCCTTATATATGGGATAATGTACCCCCTACCATACATTATAATATTATTGCAAGTCACATGACTTCCAATATCCTTTTAATGTATGGTAGGGGGTATTGTATTCCTTATAATACATTTCCTCACACTGTCATTCCCTTTAATACCTTCATCTCTTGCTAAATACAATGGGACGGATCACCCTTTTGCTGATTCATAGAATTAATATAGAATTTGTTTGGATTTAAAAGAGCAAACATGCAGCTCTTATTTTGTAGCAGAAAAATAGTTCAAGCTGTTTCATAAAATGTATTGAAAATAACTTTCATTTTGAGCTTTAAAATAAGTAATAATGTACAGATTCTTGCTAAACTCCAGCAGAGCTTAAATGAAACATTCAACCATAAGCTGTTCCGTGTTAATTACCGGCTGCAATGTGTCACAGAAAACTACTCTGCAAGCCAGGAATTGGAAAGGCTTTTCATGGTTTCATAAGTGCGGCAGGGACAGCTGGAATTCTCTCTGCTGGCTCAAGCAGGAGGCATCGTGGCATGTTTTGTTATGTGGCATTTGTGTAGCGCCTAATGCGACTGGCATGGCCTCAGAGCTCTGTGGGGTGAACACCCTTGGAGGACCGAAGTCCGAGGTATGTATATTGAGAGGAGGATTTTTAGAATGTGTGTGTGCATTGAAGCCAAAACAAACATAGGGAGGGGCGGCTAAGTCTCTGCTAGCGACCCATGGAGATCTGGTTAGTGGATGGGTGCTGTGATGGGCTGTCAGAAGAGTAGGCCAGACAAGGAGACGGATTATGTGACCAGTTGGACCACATTTCTTTCATGGGACTCAGTTGCATGCTAATGGCAGAGGTGATGTGCGATATGAAGTACAGAAGTTATTTGTTGCAGATGTTTGCGGGTGGGAGGCTGTGGCCTGGGGGGCGGGGGGCACAGCTATGTTCTATTGAGATGGAGCACTATACAAATCATAGACTCACTATCCATATGGAAAAAGATGCAGAGTAGTAGCTCATAACAACAGCGAGATTCAAAATGCAACCCTACAACACTACTAAAATACAAAAACGTCGTCCCCTACCTGATTGTCGCAGCATTCACGGTACAAGGCTTGGCAGTGGCTCAGTCATCTAGGGAAAATAGGTGTGGAAGGTGCCTCAGAAGGTGCCCTTAGCCTAAGCGCTTCGCCGGCTGCCTGGACAAGGCTGCCCTAGGAGAAGGCTTCAGATAAGGTGTTCCGGGTCTCGTGGCCTGGACCACCAATACGGCTCATTGAGGGTGTGTAGTGGACGGTGGGCAGGGGGAGGTGGAGCAGTCTCAGGGGCCTAGGAATGCTTTGAGCACGTTAGGGGGATTTGAAGCTCCAAACAAAGAGGGACAAGTTTCCTGGAGGGCTGGGGGGCTGCAGAAGCCCTGAGGTGCATCCTGGTGGTCTCCTTGCAGCAGCAATCGGTGGATACGGCCTCTGTTGGTGAGTCCTCTCCACCCCTAGGGCTTGTCGGGCAGTTGGCGGAAGGAGGTAGAGCAGGCTGAAGGGCCTGGGAGCGCTGTCAGTGTGTAGTGGGAAATACGGGCCCCAAATAAAGATAGCCAAGTTACCTGTAGGGCTGGGGCAGCAGATATGGTGCAGGTTTAGCATAATCAAATGTGAGGAGAGAGATGGTGTACACATTTTACTTTCCGTTTTCTACTTACCTTGCTGGCTGTTCCTATCTGGTGTGTGTGTGTGTGTGTGTGTGTGTGTGTGTGTGTGTGATTCCACCCCCTTGAAATATGCAATATGTTGTGTAATGTTAAAGGTTCTTATACCGGGTACTGTCGCCACTTGCGTGGTTACTAGGAGCTCTGGCGGCTCTGTAAAGCAAGAGGGTGGGTGGAGGCGTAAGTTAGTAGGACTCAGCAGAAAAAGGAGAAAGAGAGCTGTGGTGTGCTGTTGGCAGCTTCAGTTCAGTTGACACCATTTGCTGAGGAACATAGGAGTGCTTTTCGATTGGTAGCCATCATGGGCTATTGTGCCAGGCTATGTGTGGTTTGTTTTGTTGTTGTGGTGTAGTGAAGTATGTGAGGTTTATTGTGCCATAGAGGTATGGTTGTGTTTAGTCAGGAGTTTGAGAGATTTATGCAGAGTTTTTTTATTAGTAGGGATGGTTAGCAGCGGTGCCTTATACTACACAGTCCGTTTTGATTGACTGTTGCATGCATACTTCCCCCTGTGGTGCCATACACTTCCTCCTCCTATGATGTGTGCCGAATAGTGGGTTCTCAAAGGGTTGTATCTTTCCCTCCAGTTAACGCATGGGTTTCTCGAGATTTGGATGTGTTCCCCGTGTACTATGGTGCATCAGTGTAGAGCTGGGCACCCCTCTCTCTCCCCTTTTTAATCCAGGCAATTAAGTCAGACCCATCTCTCTGTCCCTTCTTTCCCATTTGACCCTCAATGGGGAAGGGTATCCGTAGGTCTCCTACTCACTCGGACTTCTCTCGTCTTCCCTGGACTTTGTTCCTGTTCGGCGTAGTCTCCATTCTTTCTCCTCCGTGTGTTAATTTCATGGTGAGACGATGTTGTTCATTCATTTTCCTCCCGTTCAAAGTTGAAGAGCCAGGTTTTGAGATGTTTTCTGAATTTTACGTGATCATTCATATTTGTTAGGGGAGGGAGTTCCAAAGTTTTACTGCTACGCAGGAGAATGCTGATGCACCAAGTTTCTTTCTTGTGTACGGTTTAGGTTCTAGGCAGATGTGATCTGAGTGTTCTGGTCACCTGGTAAATGGAGATTTTCTTTAGTAGGAATTCTGCTCGTTGGTCGTGGATTGCTCTGCGCGTTATATGCGCATTGTTTTAAATGTGATTCATTTTTTGACTGGCAGCCAATGTAGCATGTTTAGTGCTGGAGTGATGTGGTCCCTTTGTGAGAGTTTGAGGAGAAGTGTTGGCGCTGCGTTCTGTATACGTTTCAGTTTTTTTCAGTAGAACCTCCGGCATTCCGAGGTATAGGAATATAGGCTGTTGGTGTAGTCTATCCTGGACCTGATGAGGGAGATGATGGCCTGTGTTGTGTGTGTGAAGGAGAGGAATGGTAGAATCTTTTTGATCGTATGCAAATCGAAGAAGCATTTCTTAATTATTGCGTTTACTTGCGGATCTAAAGTTAGCTCGTTGTCCATTGGGATTCCAAGGTTTTTGACAATTGTGGATGGTGTGGGTGTTGTGCCCAGTTCTATGGTCCCTGGGATGTACTGGTTGCATCCTTGGTTGTTGGATGTAATCATGACTTCCGTTTTGTCCTGGTTGATTTTGAGGTTGTTAATGTTCATCCATTGGTAGAGTTCTTTGAGACAGTCTATTAGCGCTGTGTTCTCCTCTTGTTCATAGCCGAGTTTGTAGATGATTTGGGTATCGTCTGCGTAGTTGTAGCAGGTGAATTCATGTCTTTTGATGAGGCTGATTAGTGGTTCCATGTAGATGTCGAAGAGAAACAGGGATAATGAGGATCCTTGTGGTACACCACAGGTGGTGTCCTGCAGTGCGGATTAGAATGGTTTGATACATATTGTTTCTGTTCTTTCAGACAAAAAGGTTTTAATCCAGAGCAGCACCATGTCAGTGATCCCTATTTCTTCTAATCTCTTTATGAGGATTTTATGGTCGACTATGTCAAATGCTGCAGAGAGGTTGAGTAGTATCAGTGCCGAGTTCGTGTTGGAGTCTGCGTTGGTTTTTAGGTCTTTACATATAGAGAGAAGTGATGTCTCCATCCTTCTCATGGGTCTGAAGCCAACTTGTGCCTGGTCCAGCATATGGTTGTTTTCTACATATTCCACTGTTTGTTCGTAGACATAGATTTCTAGTAGTTTTGCTTGATAGGGAATGTTAGAGATCGATCTGTGGTTTGAGAGGTCTTGCACATCGCCCACTGTGCCCTTGAGCAGTGGTTTGATGTAGGCAGATTTGAATACCTGCGGTACTTTCCCAGTTGAGAGTGATAGGTTGAAGAGGTTTAGGTAACATTCCAACAGTGTACCCTGTGTGAGGATTTATTTATAGATGTCTGGTGGGCAGGGGCTATTTGGGAGTCTGACTTGTTGCTTTTTTCAACCAGTTTCAGGAGTTTATCTCTTGACATTTGTGCTAAACTGTTCATCATGTTCTGTGGTTCTATGATAAGTATGGGCGAATGCATGGTATGGTTTATTGGTCTGCTTTGTATGATCCGGTGTATGTTGTTGATATTATTCTTAAAGTGATCTGCAAGATCATCGCACAGTTTATGTGACGGTACCTGTGTGTTATTGCATCCAGGTTGTTTTCTTATTTCTTTTAGGATGTGGAATAGTTCTTTGTGAGTGTTGGTGGCTTTTGTGATCCGGTCGTCATTGTATTTCTTTTTTCACTTTAAGGATTTCCTTTTTGTATCCTCAGATTTGTTGTTGATAAAATATTCTTTTGGCTTGGTCGTAGTTTTTCCTCCATTCTTTTCCGGTTGAATGTTTTAATGGGGTGCAAATCATCTCCCTAAGGCTTTCTTTCGTGATGGCGTAAGGGTTTTTTCTGGGGCCATGCTGTCGATTGTTTTAGCGATCCATTTCTGGATTAGTTTTGCTTTTTCGTCTAGGTCAATTGCTTCCAAGGTTGCGATCAATGGTTTTGAGGATTCTAGTTGTTCTTCGAGGTTGCTGTTTTTGCCAGTCTTCGAATTTCTTTTCCAGATCGGGGGATACTTTATGGGCTGGTTTTGATGGTAGTTGGATCACGAACAGTAAAATGAGGTGGTGCTCCATAGTATTTGTTATTTGTATTTGGTGGTGCCGTTGAGATCAGTTTTTTGTTAGCAAAGATTGCATCAAGAGTGTGTCCTGCCGAGTGTGTCGCTCGTTTCAGCATCTGTCACAGACTCATTGTCTGAAGCTGCTTAGAGGAGAATGAATATGAGGTTTGTTTGGGGGTCCGATGTCAGGTGAAGGACGAAGGATTCGCAGTTCTGGATGTTCAGCGGTTCTGTTGTATTTATTTTTAGGTGTTCTTTGTAGGCTACTGCAAATCCTCCTTCTTTATTTCCTTTTCTATTTACCTGTATAAATTTGAAGTTGTCCGGTTGTCTAGTTGTCAAGTGTGAAAACTAGACCCACAAAAAGAAAAAGAAAACAATGAATAAGAGACCAGTCCCTTCTACACATGCCGGAGTTACAGTCCTATACATACACATCAGAGGTCCTATTTGTAGGGGGTTTATCAGGCCTATTGGGGGTTGTTGAACAATGTCACAAGCATGATTACTGAATGGCCTAAGTACTCACCATAACCTGTAAAACATTTGTTTACATAAGGGGTATAGCTCAAATAAAGGAGTTCCGGCCCATTAACTCCATTTAGCACAAAACCTATGTCTGCTTTATTCCTCCTCCAAATACACAAGTCTGCACGCTCACCATAGCTGCCTCTGAAACCCTCTTGAAATAATGTTATGCGCAAAGGGTTTGCTTGAATTAACTAAAATGCTATGTTAGACGAGAACATTATGATAGATTGAGTTATGTCATGCCATATTATGTCACGTTTATTTCGTATTTGCAATGTCATGTCACTATTTAGGAAGGGCTAAAAGCCTGTGGTTAATCTGCCAGAAATGCATGTAGGTCTTATGATTTTCCAGCTTGAGCTGTCCTTGTAGCCTGGATAATACCCTAGCGCCTTGAAGCAGCCGTAAATTGTCAGGTAGCGCCCGCCATAAAAGTTTTTGAAAGTGCGTCTTTAATGCCCAACTTAGACATGTAAACAAAGGGCCTCATTCCAGGTACGGCGGTCCGTGAACCAGGGTGCCGGTAACAACGTACCGGCACCCTTTCCAGACCGCCATACTACGCAATGCCGGTAGAGGCATGGATCCCCTGGCAGGCCTGATCTGCTGGGAAATCAGGCCCCTACCGGCATGTCTCTCACTGAAGCACCGCCCCGTTCTCTCACTGAGGCACCGGCCCGTTAGCAACGGTGCCGGTGCTTCAGGGAATGGGCATTTACCGTTCCGCTGCCACTTGTGATATCCCAGTGGCACCGGGATATCAGGCGGCGGAATCAGTGTCACGAGGTTGGCGGCAACCTCGTAATGAGGCCCAAAATCTGGTAAACGGACTACAGCCCTGCAGCTCTCTGGCCGGCCTCTCTTGGCCCTCTTCCTACTCCCACCTGCAAGGCTAAAAACCTTGCATCTTCGACTCCACACTCTCCTTCTCTCCTCACACCTCTGACGTCTCTAAGAAGTCACACTACCAGCTACACCTCCTCAGAGGTATTCTTCCTTTCCTCTCCTTCCCCCAGAATCTCACTGTCTCCAGAGCTTTGGTCCTCTCTAAGCTGGACTATTGCAACAGCCTCGATCTAAATCTGCCTGCCTCTACTCTCCGCCCTCTGCAACTTATCCAGAACAGGACTGCGAGACTTGTCCTTGGCCTCAAGCCCATGGACTGTATCTCTCGAGGACTGAAATCTCTGCACTGGTTCCCAGTGGCTGCGAGGATTAAATTCAAAACCCTCTGCATTGTACACAAGGCCTTCTGAGGTCTGGGGCCGCAATACCTTCAACTCGCTCTTCCTAAACATATTCCTTCTCGAGCTCTTCGCTCATCCGCCTCCAACTCCCTCAGGGTCAGTCGCTTCTCCAAGCAACGAGTTGGTGGCAGATCACCAAGTATTCTAATACTGCTGAAAGTGTTATCGAACGATTGTCCTCATTATTCTGAGAGAACTACATAGGTAAGAATACGTAATTGTTATTGGGACAGCTGTCCCCTTAGGAGTGCATAAAATGGTTTCGTTTTTCTGATGTTCTTGTTTGTCCCAAGTGGCCTTGTGACACTAGCCCATTTGCACCTGAAATTCTTTGAATTTTTAGATTAATGTGCAGGATAGATTTATTCCTTTTCTAAATTCAAACCTTTGAAGACATACGAATGACTCTCCTTGAGGCCATAAAACCGATAGGAGACAATACAGGTCAGTGCACCCCCATTTCCCACCTTTCCTTTTACTGCCCTTTAAAAGCAGACATGGTAACAGCAGCCCAACTCGAAAAAGGCTATACAAAGGATAGATTATGCAGATAAACTCCCATACGAGCCCAGTCTCAGATACTGCTATAACCATCCCATAAAGTTCTCAGAAGGCCTCAAGACCCTCCACAAGCCCTTTTCTCCCAGGAGAAAGGCACAGTCAGCAGCATAGTTCCCTGTAATGTGTGCTAATCTACGACACGTTGATGGCATGCAATCCAGAGTCCTTACGCAGTCTAAGTTTCTTATTTAGTTTTTTCATGGGTCCAATTGGTGGTAGCCTATTTATTCCTCTAAAGTAATAATTCTTTCTTGTTCTAGTCTCCCGAGCTTGGTCTCCAGTCGCACTGGTATCTTCCAAGTCTGAATTAATGAATGGTATGCATGCATAGTCTTCCAGGATGTACATGTCACTGTGATGCCCTCCTATATCTCATACTGTGTTTATCAGTATGATGACCATGCACTTTCACAGGGAGCATCTATACACATAATGCAGGGGAACCCTCTTAGGTTGCACTTAAGTAGGATGCAATGGTGGATTACAGCTTGTACTGTAGGCCGGTGCACATCAACAGAACACACCAAGGACATGGCCGATGATGCATGCACATTTTACAGAGCAGTGCAGAAGAAACTTGCTGCCCTTACTTCACATTTATGACATGTGTTTTTCTTCCACATTATGCAGCTACGAATTGGAGATATTCTTCAGAAGTCAGACACGTTTAACAGATTTCAAACCATGTTGGAGGTGAGTACACGTTGTATTGAATGGCTTCACTGCGTTTATGTTGCTGTAAATAAAATACATATTCTGCTGTACTTCCCTGTCACCACAGAGTGGTAGTGCTGGCCTTATATATTTAGAAACTTCTAAGAGTTGAAGATACCAGATGACCTGGCAGTGCCTTCATATGTCGGCAAGTGTTGTAGATGACAACGGACCCCTGAAAGTGCCATCGCAAAGGCCTTCCCTTAGGAGCAGTAAATGACAGTCATCCCCTGGAGGCGCCATCCCAAAAGGCTTCCCTAAGATGCCACAAAGACAGTTAAAAAAAGGCAGCCCCTGGAGGTGCCTTGGCAAAGGCTGCACTAACATGCCATTAGTGGCAGTAAATGACATATGATCCATGGAGGAGCTTTCCCAAAGACTGAACTAACATGCCACTAGTGGCAGTAAAAGACAGATGACCCCTAGCAGAGCTTTCCCAAAGACTAAACTAACATGCCACTAGTGGCAGTAAATGACAGATGACCCCTGGCGGAGCTTTCCCAAAGGCTGCACTAACATGCCATGAGTGGCAGTCTATGACAGATAGCCCCTTAATGTGCCTACCCCAAAGCCTGGCCTAACATGCCACTAGTGTCAGTAAATTACATATGACCCTTGGTGGAGCTTTCACAAAGGTTGTACTAACATGCCACTAGGGGCAGTAAATTACAGATGGCCCCAAAATGTGCATAACATTCCACTATAGGCAATAAATATGACATACCCCTGGAGGTGCTATCACTAAGGACGCCCTTGGATGGCACTTGCATCAGCAAATGGCAGGCATAACTTACACTGAGGTGTTGCCAAAAGAAGCAGAACATTAAAAATAGACCCCAGTGGAACCATCACTAAGGGCGCCTTAATATTTCTCCTATCGTCACTCTAAATTTCCTCTCCCTCTTCTTCAATGCAGCTTTCCCCTTCCCACCCGACTGAAACTGCTCATTTGTTGTCGCCAACTTCCTTAATTTCTCTGAGTTGTCCTCACTTCTTGTTCTATCGGACGTTTCTGCACTCTATGGCATGGTGGACAATGATATTTGTTGTTCTTCTCTTCTCTCAATCGCTGGCACCGTTCTTTCATGGTGCTCATCCTATCTGTAGGATAACTCTTATTCTGTGTCTTGAGCAAGCGTTCACTCTTCTACTTCCCCCTATAGTTGGGTGTTCCCCAAGGCTCTGTCGTTGGGCCTCTTGTGTTTACACTTTATCCTATTCCTTTGTCTTTCATTATTAGTCCTTAGTGCTTATTAGAAGACAGACACATCTTTTTGTGTGTGTTCTTCTTTCTCTCACCTGCTTCACTCTTCTATTTCAGGGAGTTTTTTGCTTACCTATAAGCTCAGGAAAATAAAAACTCGTAATTTTGTCAGTGGCATCAGAAACAGAGATGGTGTTCTTCGGTTCACTGATGCCTTGAACCTTGAGGTATTTCTGGACTTCTATGATGATCTGTTGTCTGCCGAGAGGCCTGAATCCGATGAGCACGACTCCTATCTTGATCTGCCTGTGCTTCCTCGGCTCTCTCAGCAATCTCGGTACCAGTTTGCATGGCTGACTACAGAGAGTAAGACGAACTGCACGATCGCCTCCTTTCTTAACCAAAGGGTTCCAGGTCAGGGTGATTTTATGCTGGCTTTTTATAAAACTTTATAACGTCTCCAGGGCCCCTTAATGGCCCTCTTTAATTCTTACCTTGATTCTGGCTCCATGGAGGAATCTCTGCTGACACTCATTCTGAAACCTGGGAAGGATGCCACTTAGTGCAGCTCCTACCATCGATCTCCCTTCTCAATACTGATGCGAAGATTTAATCCAAAATCCTGGCCTCTAGTTTGAGGGAAGCACTCCCCTCTTTGATCCACCCAGACCAGACAGGGTTAATAGTCGGCCGTATCACGCATGACAATATCAATGTATTGAAGGTAACCCTGATGTCCTTGTAGGCGCTTGACACCGATATGGTGCTTGAAAGGGTGGACTGGGGGTTTGGCTCTAATCTTATAGGGCTGCTCATGAACTGCTATAATTCCTTGAAGACTAGGATTTGTCTGAATAGTAACTATTCACGACCTATACCGATCACTAGGGGCACGCACCAGAGCAGCCTTCTATCTCCTATGAAATTTGCCTCAATCATGGAGCCCCTGTCGTGCCATGTTCGGTCCAATCCGAATATTGTTGGTATCTCTATAGATGGGACTGAACACAAGTGGTCTCTCTATGTCTTACTTACTATGGCTCGGTCTCTCGTCACTCCCGCCTCTTATAGTGACACTTACCCTGTTCGAACAGATTTCGGGCTACCATATTAATAATGATGAAATCAGTGGGACTGAACGTCTCGGAATCTGTTCCCTTTTCATTGAAACGATAGCTCTCTGGATTATCTGGGAATCAAGTTGACACCACACCATGATGACCTATACCGGGCCAACTTTCCACCTCTTTTTAATTCCCTTAGCTCGGACCTCATGAGTTGGCTGGGACGGGACTTTTCCTGGCTTGACCGCATTGTTGCAGTGAAAATTAACATTCTCCCTAAGCTTTGGCATCACGTCCTTGCTCTCCCAGTACAGGTTCCATGTTCCTACGTTCAGTCCTTACATCAGGAGTATAATGGAGTGTATCTGGGCCGGCAGTATGGCTGCTAAGCAAGCCTCACACGCTAACAAGCATTGTGGGGGCTTGGGTCTCCCGATCTTGCAGCTAATATCGCACACTTGATGTTTTGGGACACTGGCGCTGGTAAGACTCTATGGGAGGAAGTTGAAAAATCAGTCACTCAGTTGCCCTTGTCGGCTTTGCCCTATCTTGGGAGTGTACACAGGGGTGCTAGAGGGGATCGTCTTTCTTTCACAAGGTCTTGCTGGCTTACTGGGAGAGAGCCATTAGATTGTGGTAGGTTCTCAGGGGCGTGGACCCCCTCTCCCCTGTTTTCTGCAATCCAGACTGTTTACCTGGATTGAAAGAGATGGACTTCCGGGAATGGTAGAATTGTGACCTTCTACATATGAGTCAGTTGCGTTGCTGAGGTGACCCCCTCACCTTTGATGTATGTAAGGAGGCTTTTGATGTCCCAGAGTCTGAACGTTTCAGGTACATACAGCTCTGCCATTGGATATCTAATCCAGGGATTGGCGCAGCCGGAACACGCCCCCTCACTGCTTTGGAGCTTTCCGGGAAGGAAGACTCACCTAAGCATAGGATTTCTAGGTTGTATAAACTCCTGGACAGATCCGACTCCGCTGTCGAGTTTTCGTATATGTTGCAATGGGAGAGAGACTTGGGAGGCTGTAGCCCAGAGAACACCTGGGGTAAAATCTGTGTGAGGGCCACCATCGATTCGCGTAGCATTATTAATTAGGACAATGCCTACAAGGTATTGTACCAATGGCACTTGTACCCGACCCGTCTTCATAAAATGAATAGTTCCATTTCTCCGTATTGTTGGAGAATGTGTGGGAATCTTGGGGATTTCCGCCATCTTTGGTGGAATGTGGCTGAGTTCGCCGATTTTAGAAGAAAGTTTGATTAGGTGCATTACGTATTCCTTGTTATTTGGACCCCTTAGTGGTTTTGTTGGCACCAGTAGAATTCATCTACCCGCTGAGGGGTAACAAAGCCACATTGATCACCCAGCTGTTGCACTCTGTTTAGGAGTTGGAAGCTGGCAGAGGGCCCACTGGTTAATGTTTGGTGGAGAAAGATTTGGGAGATAGCCTCAGTGGAAAAAGTCTGTGCCATTGCTCAGGGCCACCTGCCCAACTATGTCTCCATTTGGCTTCCCTTACACACATTTTACTGAAACCTATCTTGTATATTTGGCCTCAAATGCTACAAACATTTTCACAGCTTTGAAATGGATGTTTTATCTGTATTGAGTTCTGCCTGATATGACCTCCCTCTCTGTGTGTTTGGCTATTTGCTCGATTTTACTGTACTCCAATATGACACTTTTTTTCTTTGTGTTTTCTGGTTCTCTTGATTTGTAATTGTTTTGCTTACAACTTTGATGAATAAAGTCTTGAATGCACTATTAGCCACCTTTCAAACCCCAGGTATGGCTTATACGTAGAGATTACCCTGCCACTAGACACATAGGCCCACAATTATTATGTTTGTGTATCAGAGGTGCAGCAGTTAAATGCACCCTCTGTCTGCAGTCACCCTAGCTGAACACCCTTTCTGAGATGGATTACCTGCATCACATTTTAAGAAGCTAGGACTTCTGCACCCTTAGCAGAAGGCAATACATTCAACATTGCATGATACTAAAGACTTTGGCGATCATTTTATAAACACCCAGGTCATAAATTCATGCTTCACTTTTACAATCCAGAGTATTGTCATTCTATATGAAGGCAGAGTGGGGGCACGGAACAGCATACACGTTTGTGTGGTGCATTGCCCCTCCACCTTGAAAATCTCAATGGTGTTCTGCCAGCATAGTAAATGCAGGCGGATTGCGTAGGAACCCCTTGTAATGCTGCCTGCAGAGAGCCATGGGCAGGCAGCATTACACTTACACATACTCTTTCTCTAAAGCAGATGGGAAGCGTGAAGAGTAAAGGCAACGCCGCCTTTCTTTTACTCTATTTCCACTCCTCCGTGGAGTGGATCTTTTATACATAAGTGCAGACAAACAAGGTCCCTTCTAATACAATTTAGTTTTTCTGTTCAAGTGACCCCACCTGTGGGCTATTCATTGGTTATTAGGTAGCCTTGGCCTGCTAGCTGCACTTGCTGCTGTGAGTTCCCTCCATCCCTCACCACCCCCGCCTCCTTCAGACCCCATTAAGAGAGTGGGGTGGAAAAAGGACATCTTTGTTCATGTGTTTATGTTTTGGGAGGTAGAGGAAGACTTTCAGACCTCATTACGAGGTAGGGGGTTAATGGCGCCGGCAGAGCTGCCGGTGCCGTTAACCCCCTACTGCACCATTACGAGGTCCACTCGTGGTACCCGCTAAGGACGCCAGGATGCTAACAACGGGCCTGTCATTAACGGGAGAAAAGAGAGAGAGGGAGCAGGGAAAATATGAAGAAAAGAAAAAAGTGAAAGGAAGAGTGAACCGGATACAAAATACTGGATTTGAGTGCATTTGAAGGGCTAGAGTGTCTCTTCACTAGACTGACTGACCTCATACTGTTATGACCTGTACTGGGGGAGTGAGCCAGGCTTTCAGAGAGCTTTCTGCCTCTCAGAACAAAGCTACTACTGGGTCACCCTTCTGCCTGGCATACCAGACCTCAGATAGGTCCTCAGAAAGGAGTATGACATCTAGCACGTTCCACGGGAGCGTGACACTCAGAACTCTCCTGTACTCTTCTGTACTAACAGCGCCCTGTCTTTTCCAGAAGCTCTGATTGCTTTGATTGTTTATTTTGTATTTAATGTATGTTACACAATCCTGACACCTGAATATGTGAAATCGATACATATACAGCCATTTGTCATTGATGGTCTTTGCTGAACACTATTATCATGGTACTGTCTGTCCTTTTTTGATAATTGTTGAAATATGATTAATGAATCCAAAAAGTCCCAAAAAAAGACAAAAACAGTGGTAACAACAAAACAAAAAATGCTGTAAGATATCTCTGTCAAGTGAAACATGAAAAAAGTTAATATGTTTGCATAAATAGTGTAAACACCAAAATGTGGATGGCAGTACGCCCTCCTTACGTTTCAATCCTACTTAGCCCATATTCCTGCCATCATTAGGGATGTCCCTCCTGTTAATAATCTCAGAACAAAGGACCAACACCTACACCCAACACATAGATGCCAGCCTGCAACAATTTGGATGTGTAGTGTGGGCACCATCTTGCGGCTTCCCGTTTACAATTTGTTGGAGTCCTCCCCAAGGTAGGCCTACTATGGTCTTACATCTCGCCCGGGCCACAATAGCCAGCCAATCATGAGGACCTTGGAACAATGTAACTCTGCTGTGACGTGCACCCCCAGAGGGCAGCCCATAGGGTGAGTTAAGTGGGATCTAGATGTTCAGAAACATTCATCAGAACGGGTATGGTCACCGTGTTTCCTCTCTCCCTTTTGCAGAACTGTGGCCTTCCGCCGATCCTAGAAGGCCCGGGATCCTACACTGTGTTCGTGCCAACAAATGCCGCCGTGGATAAGCTGAGAGATGGAAGGCTGATCTACCTCTTCACTCAGGTGAGGGCCTTAAGCAGAACAAAATGCCCAGTGACACAAGGGTGCCCGGTCCATGGGATACGAACACTCAAATATCAGCGCTTGGGATTGTGTGTGTGGTGTTGATGTAAGTAAATGCCTGGCACAACGGGACAACATAAATGAAAAGTGACATTTCTGGGGGGTGGAACACAATGCTATCCTTGGGATATAAGTGACTGCATTAATCTAAAGGTATAACCTGGAGAGTACACGATTATATGCCATCTCCCAGAATGTTGGTAGGCACACATTCCAAACCACCACGTCCCCCGCAGTCGCACCAATCAGTGCCAGTGGCATTATCAGCCAACATCACGCTCCATAATGAGGACCACACACCCTGCCCAGTCTCCTTTGGTAGTGCAGGCTGACAGGAGGGGGGTGGGGCTTTCCTGCATCCTTTTGTTCTCAGTCATGGGTGCTCAGCCTGGATGAACGTTGCATGGTGAGGACGTTTGAGCACTGTTTCGGCTCTCTAGATTTTGGGTCAGGACCATTAACCTGGCCAGCGGTCACCCACCAAATGATAGAGCCCGCTGGTGAGTTCATCCCAGTTATAAAAGTGTCTAATGTTCTGTTTTCACCTCAGGCTAAGAACAAACTTCAGGAACTGGTGAAGAATCATATCTTTTCCACGGCAGCGGTAAGAGACCTGCTCAATTTCTGATTCTGAAAAGTATACTGTCAAATAGACTTATTTAAATACCCTGTGCTTTCCCTTAGTTTTGTAGGTTGTTCACTACATGAAATAGTCAGTACGAGCTGTACTCAGCGCGTCATATAGCAATATAGTGCTCTCTCTTTCTCACTGCTATTTATGTCTCTGCTTTCCTCTGTCTAACTCTTTCTGTCTCTGTGGGCGAGAGTCGCATTTTCAGATGCTTGTTTTCCAGAGTCAGAGCATCTGTTGTTGACATGATATGATATGATATTTTAGTTGTATCGCGCTCGTACACAAGTGTTTCAGAGCACGACTAGGCAACGGAGGGGAACAGGGGGAACACAAAAACAACAACTATCTTACTAGGCCCAGTGACATTGAGAACGTGCAAGTGCATGGGAAAGGGAAAAGGGAAAAGTGCTTGGAGGGGAAGTGCAGAGAAGATAAATAATAAATAAAAATAAATAGAAAATGGAGGCAATAAACAGTGGTAGTGCAGCCAGCAAGTGGCATGTGCTGTGTTTATGGCAGCAGACTGGGTGAGTCAGACAAGTGCAGAAAAAGAGAAAAGGGGGGGTGCTGTATGGGTACAGATACAGTCCACTAGTGCAAGGGGTGGCCAGGAGGCAGTTCAGGAGGGCGGCAGGGTGAGTAGGTACCTGGGCCTAAGGGAAATAGGGTGGCCAGGTGCACAGTGCCAGGAGAGAGCCGGTCAGCAGGGGAGAGGGGGAGCGAAGGCAGAAGCAAAGAGGAAGGTCTTGAGGTGCTTCCGGAACCGGAGATGGTTCTCCTCAAGTTTTAGAGTGTCAGGGAGGCTGTTCCAGAGGGAGGCCCCAGCTGAAGATAGAGATCTACCCCCAGCTCGTTTCTTTGAAAAACGAATGACCCGGAGGGAGTTAGAGGTAGAGGAGCGGAGAGCTCGAGAGGGGAGGTATTTGCGGAGGGATAGCTGCAGATATTTTGGACACAGGCCCCAGAAAGCCTTGTGGACAATGCAGAGGGTTTTGAATTTAATCCTTGCATCCAATGGGAGCCAATGGAGAGATTTCTGGACTGGAGAGATACGATTCCAGGGCTTGAGGCCAAGGACAAGTCTCTCAGTCCTGTTCTGGGTAAGCTGCAGAGGGCGGAAATTAGAGGCAGGTAGATTTAGAAAGAGGCTGTTACAATAGTCCAACCTAGTGAGTAACAGGACTTGGGAGACAGTGAGCTTCTGGGGGAAGGAGAGGAAAGGCAGAGTATCTCTGAGGAGGTGCAGTAGGAAGTTTGACTTTTTAGAGACCTCAGATATGTGGGCGGAGAAGGAAAGTGTGGAGTCAAAGATGACCCCAAGGTTCTTAGCCTTGCAGGTGGGGGTAGGAGGAGGGCCAGGGGAGGCCGGCCAGGGAGTGAGGGGAAAGGATGGAGATGGTGTGCTGATGTGTAGGATCTCAGTCTTGCTGGCATTCAGACAAAGATCATTGGCGGCACGCCACTCCTGACTGGCAGTTAGGCAATGAGCGATGAGGGAGGGAGAGGAGGTGGCCGAGGGTAGCCTGAAAATGAGTTGAGTGTCATCAGCATAGCATTGGAGCTTTCAGCAGAACATGAGCACAACCATAGAAAAAAGATTGATATGTCAAGGGGGTAAGGGAATTTCTGCGTTACTTTATGGTTACAAGTACATTAAGAGCAGAAGCAGTAGGTGTGACCCTAATGTGAGGGCCAACCGGTTATTTAGAGTCGTATATTATCATTGTGTATGTCCTACAGAAGTGCCACCATCCCATTCAAACCATATTTCACAAATCTGGAGAGGTGAGAGGAATGCTTTGCAGTGGTGCTCGGGTTCCGACAGACTTTTGCCTGGGTACAGAGGACCATGCTGCATGGTCTGAAAATGTTTTTATTTTCTATGTTTTGTTCATTAGTGTTTGTACATACTTTAACATATCTGAGTGTTCAGCAACACTACAAACCAAAATAAACATTGTGCCTTATTCTCAGTGTGCCGGAAACAACGGTGCCGGTAAGCTACTGGCACTGTTGTTTCTGTACCGGCACACTACAACTCTGAGGGCGGGTGCCGTCCCGCCCGGCTGGTCAGACCTATAGGGCTTTTCCGGCAACAACGGTGCCGGTGCTCCTGTGTCCCCATTCCCATAGAGTCCTGTCAGACTCTATGGGAATGGGGACTAACTAAATTGCTGGCACCTGACTTCCCGGCCGCCGGACTTGGAATAGCCGGTGGCACTAGGAAGTCAGGCGACAGTCATTTTTTACAGGTCTGGCGTCGACCCGCCGGTAGCACCGGCAGGATTACCACCGTACCCGTAATGTGGCCCATTGTCTTGTTAAGTGGCCTTTCACTAACAGCTGTCTTTATCAATATATTTCTGCGTTTGAAAAATGTACTGTTATCTTGGCTTACTTAAGCAGCATATTTGACCCTTACATTTTGTAGGTTGTTCTCTAAATTAAATAGTATAGTTCAACAACATTAACATTTTTGAATTGACAGCCACCAGCAAAAAGTGCCTGGCAGCAAGTGTGGGTAAAACACTTATTTGTATTCCCGCTTGTTCTCAGAACATAGGTTTTGGGGCAAAATGAAACAAATGGAACAGGATTCATTTTTCACAGAGAGAGACAGGTTTTATTGTATAGCTGCAGCCATTTCCATCATGGTCGCACAATTCCGCCATGGGAACCACCTGCTCTCTCTCTCTGTCTGTGGCTGCCTCTCTCCCATCCAAAGGAGAGCGTGTATACATTCCCTAGCTAGTATAGTCTTACAAGAGGTGTTTGACCCTGGCTAAATTTGTACTCCTGCCGAGGCCTCAGCTTACTCTCCTGCAGCTGTTCCTAGGCTCTGTAACACCCTAGCATTTGCTCTGTAAGCACAAGTGGGCAGCTGAATCCATACATAGACATTCACTTAAACTACAAGCTCAGGAGTTCTAAGACAAGATATGCTCTCAGTTTCATGTCAGATAACCTATGCCAAAAACTGGCTCCCAAAGCCTACATTATTTAATATATATAGCTCACACAAGCCGAAAGCAAGCCTCTCACATCCTGTTTTTTTTATCAAGAGTGTGGTGGGCCCTGTATTGAGAACTAACCTGTACAAAGGTCCAAATAAATGGGGTTCAAAAAGAGGACCTTGGGCCACTGTTGCCTTCTCATCCACTCGTCAATGCATGTCTGACGTATCCGGGATAAGGAGATTTTGCCGCATTAGATTTCATCGAGGTAGAAATCAATGATTCTTTTACAATGGATTTTGACGGAAATATATGTGGGGGATGGGATTAGGTGAATAATTAATTAAGGGAGGTTAAGGGGGGGCGGGTGCTGCAGGGGGTCTCCCCTTGCATATATTTGCGGCAAAATCTACCAATAAAAAAAATAGATGATTTCTGCTTCGATGAAAATAATTCGAAGTAATCACATAGAACCATATTTCCATTGGATCTCCATAAAAGACCAACCATCATATACCAAAAGTAGTCGTCTGACGCACTACTTAGTAAACAGGCAGCGAGAAAGAGGATTCTGCTGGTAATCAAGGTATAGCTCAAAGCCTCATGTCTGTCACTGCAAAGTCACTGAAGTTGGTGTCCTCCAACTACAGACTAAATTCTTATTGCATCACTATCTATCAGGTTCCCAGCGTAGTCTTCCTGCAGGAGCAGATGCTAAGCCCACCAGACCCCTCAATCTGGTTTCTTCAGCAGTTAGTCCTCCATACAACTACTGAACTGACCAGTCTACGGGTAAAGGGGAAGTGGATAAAACAACAAACGCTCAGGTCTTCTTCAACAGCCTTCAACTCCAGTTCCTCTTTGTATGTCTTGTTGATTAACCTGCAAGTTAAATATCTATTTATACACCTTAAATCATTGAACTCATACCTGTGTATAAACGTCTAATTCCCAACCTTCCCTGAAAACCTCCGCCCATTGCTAGGAGGCCTTCTTTGAATTTAGAATAAACTGGTCTTCTGCTCTCTTTCAGCTGAGTTAAGAATTGCCAAAGTTCTTTTGTTGCCAAAGTTCATTTACTAATATCTCTTCTCACAGTGGGGACGCAGTTCTATTCAAGAGTTTTACTTACTGGGAAAGCAGTTCTGAATTTAGAGACGTATAAGCTTGTGGCTCAAATGCTCCTTTCTTCTTCCTTTTGTCTTTGTTACATGTCTTTTTGCAAAGGCCTTTAAACAGTTCAAATTTACATGAAAGAACTGACAAATTATTTATCTCAAATATTCTTTAACTGATTCACGTCGTGAAATTTCTTGGTTGAAGTTTACCTAAAACTAGACTTCTGTGTCTGTATTTTAGTCACCTACGGAGCCGGGGCGCTTCGTGAAACGTCAGGATCCTAACAGTGAATTTTCTATTTCATATTTGCTGCACTGACTCTGCTGGCCGTGGCGTGGCACACCGTGAAACTGGCACGAAATTCAGTAATTGGGCCGACCGAAGCTTCTAACGATCGATGACCCGCGAGACCGGGGCTCACCCGCAGTGGAAATTAACTTCCTATTGACGCTCGGCACAGCATCGGGTGCTTTACTCTAAAGTGAGTGAAGCTACAAAATGACGTCAGCGCGATCAAGCGACAAGACCCTTCGCAAGTCGGTCTTTTAAATAAAAAAACTCAACTATTTACATATAGTTGTAGGCGCACGAAGCCATACAACTTTTCTTTTCACACGCTTGACTTCTGTCTGCTACACTATACGTGCACAAGGCAAGATAGACCATTTGCAGAACGGTCTTCCGGTTATGAGCTACTATGCACGCCAAGGCTTAATCAGCTGTTTGTTACTCGCGCAAGATCGCAGTCAGCCGCCCACATCACGTGTTCGCGGTGCAGAGGTTCAGATTGTTTTTTCTACTTTAAATCCTTTAAGCACCGTCCATAAAACATTTCCTTACATAAACGAGTTTTGTAATTGTTGCGCTGAATCTCTTATTAATCTCAATACAATTGGATGTCTGCTACAGTAGTTAAGGTAATTTTCACCTGAGCAATCAAAATCTACCAACCAACCTTAAATCATCACCCCAGTGCTTAACCCAAACTTCCTGGAAACTGACAGATGTAGGGGAACCTGACACTATCAGGACCACTTTTGAGATACCCAAACGTAAGCCCAAACTAGTGGTATCCTACTCTCCTTCACATATGCAAATCTACCAATGGAAGCTGCTCCTTATATATTCAAGAGGTAAAGTAGCACATCACTACAGTATGCAGATTGAACTGTAGCCCTGTTCCACATTCAGTACTAGTATCAGGGTGATACCCACACCGTTTACAACACATGAGCCGATTTCCCATGTGGAGGAGCTCACCTGTACCTTTTTCCCCCAGACTCTTCCCTGTGCAGTGCTGTCACCACTGCCTTAGGTTGATATGTTTCCAAATTCTGGGTTTCGCAGATCATGTCCTTCCCCCAATCTCCAGTTGCACAGTAACACTCCACCCACTGCCAGTTGCATTGGCTATGCTTCTTCCTCCTTTTCTCCAGAAGGCAAGGTGATCCTTATACTTTACTTGGTCACGCTTCACCCCCATCCCCCATATGAAACATTGCCTTAAATATCGCACTCTTGCCTAGGGTTAACATCTAAAGGACCTATGGCGGTCTGGTCAGGGATTTTGTCATAAAATCGTTTTCAACCTTCTACAGGAGTCTGATGAGGACGCATTCTGTCTACCCAGGTGCGACTGCGTCGTCCACAAAGAGAAAGCGAATAGCCTCGAATCGATAAACCTAGCCACCTTGACTGTCACTTCTTCAAACCGCGGGCCCACATTGTCAAGATTTAGGCTGAACACAGTGTGGAGGTGAATACATAACCCGGCATATGAAGTGGCAGACAACGCGTGTGCATATCATTTTATGACGTATCAGGATCCAACGGATCTGTGCCAATTCAGTGGAAGGTGTCACACAGCAAGGTCATCCCAATGTAGACCTTACAACAGCTTCGCTTTATGGGACATTTCACAATATTATGGAGTTCTATTATCGAACAGTACATTTATTAGACGTGGAGAGTAAGATCTTTTCCTCACTGATCGTAAGAGGGCTGGAAGTTTTGGCTATTAAGTCGGGTCGCCTCACAAGAAACCAATCTGGGCTATAAGTGCTGTAATTATCCCCAGGGGTTGTATCTCTGATTCTCTTTGTGCTTTTTAAAAACATTCTTGAAAACCAAGTTGTCCCAGCCACATGGCAAACTTCAGTTATTATCTCTGTCTTCAAAAAGGGGGATCACACATCCCCAGTTAGCTATCGCCCCATTGCCCTCCTAGACGCGGACAGCAACGTTTTTTCTAGGCTCTTTTTGAAAAACATTGAAGCATGGATTGACAAAACGAATCGCTTGTCAAGATTTCGCACCGGGTTTAGCAGGGGCTTGGGGCTGCGTCGAATGAGCCTGTAATTAATGCCCTCACGGAGAAGGCAGCACAAAAGGGAACGGACCCCTTGTTTGTGGTCTGTGCGGACCTGACTCAGGCATTTGATTTGGTGGACAGGCCTAGAGTTCGGAACGTATTAAAGAAATGGAACTTCCCTGAAAACCTTCTAGCTATTCTTGTCCACTTACACACCAATCAGGAGCTCCAAGTAAGGTTGGATATGAAGGGCTTGCTTTCCAAGCCAATTCCTACCACCAGAGGCCTTAGGCAGGGGTGCGGTTTGTCCCCCCGCCTTTTTTGATCTGTATCTGTCAGACCTAGGTGAACGTTTATAACTGTCTGCATTTGTTCCACCTAATATTGCAAATGTACAAATCTCCTGGTTCAGTTATGTTGATGACGTAATTCTTATGGATAAGACACAAGTGTGTCTTCAGCGGCTCTTATCTTGCTTTTTTGACTATACGAACCTCAATAAATTAAAAGTCAATCCACAAAAGACAAATATACTGTGTTTCAAAGGTTCTAGAGCAAATGCTTCTAATTATCAGCTTCCTCCTTAAAATCCTGGACAAAATGACACCTGCAGGGCTTTGTTGTTGCCCACAATCTACTGGGTACTTCCCAGTCAGGCTTTCACCCAGCACACGCACAGAGACTTCTATGCTAGATATTCAGTCTGGATGATGGCAACGCTGGGATATTAATGCCTTTGGACCTCTCAGCAGCATTCAACGTGCTCGACCATGACATCTTATAGGCGCGACTCACACAAGACCTTAACCCTGCTCACCCAGCCATTAGCTGGATTAGATCTTTTGTAAGGCACTCATCTGATGCTCATTTGATAATGTGAGGAGTCCCTCAGGGAGCATGTATGTCTCCTCTCCTTTTCAATCAATTACAGACATTTTGTAAATAAATCTAAATATAAAACCCCTCCATGATCTTCTGTGTACCAGTGAGGTCCTCTTTCGAAACTATGCTGATGACACCGAGCTGCTTTTTGTGCTGTCTGGCGATATAAGCAGAGATGCCCACCACATTAGTAACATACTTAATGTCATCAGCCCGTGGCCGAGGAATAGCTGGCTATGCCTAAATGACCGAAAGATATAACTATTACTGAACACCATTAAAAAACGTGGACATTCTTATGGTTCTATATCATTAAACACCTATACCATCCCGATTACTGAGCAAAGCCAAATCCCTTGGCCAGTGGCGGCAGGTGAATTGTTAACGGGAGGGGTGTAAACAGTCCTACAGATAAGGGGTGTATTGGCCACTTTTACTCCCTACAAATAGTCAAATACTAACAAAAAATAAAAATAGGGAGTAAACATACTCCCAGCACAAAATAGGAAACTGACATGTAGAATCTTGCGTCCCTGCTTTGACCCACACAGCTCAATGGATTTGTTTGGACAGTAGTGCACGCAGTACCACAGGAAGAAACTGGTATTATGACTGCCTGTTCAGAAGAAGTAAACGTGTATCTTTAATGTGTATGAATGATTAGGTTAAAAGAAAAAAGAATTACAAAAATATTTCAGTTTTCCACTTATTCAGATATTAAATACTCCCATTTGGAAATGGACTCCCATACAAATAATTTTACTCCCAACTTTAAAAAATAGGGAATAAAATACTCCCACTTCCAAATCTTATCTGGAGCACTGGGTGTAGATATTTCTCTGAGATGCACGGGAGCCGGAAACATTCAAGCGAAGCTCTGCCCTTGAGAAAAGTTTTAAAATAATGGGTTCAAATTTTGACTTTTAGAGCACACTTTTTAGAAAAATTGGGTAAAAAGCGAGACAGTTTGCAATCGGTTTTGTAGGGTAACTTATGAAAAAATCCAATAGATGCAAGTCACCAACAGCGCACAGGACCATTTCTCCAACACCTATCATGATGCCTTGGACCACAATATGTGCCAGTATAAAACATACTGGCTGCACTAAAATGCCAGCCGAGCTACATGATAAGACTTATCATGCTTGCGTTATCAAAGATGCCCAATACAAAATGTCAATACAAAATGTCATGCCACACTAAGGCACTGCTAGACTGATTGCATAAAAATGCCTGTCTTGCTTCGTAATAACATTTTTATTTTTTATAAATTTAAAAAAATAAATATTTTAAACAAACAACACACCAAACATTACAACCTTTTTTTAGGACGTTCGTATTCAATATCAAAAAATCATATTTACCAGTGTTATTCTCTGTCCTCCCCTCTCCCTCCCCACAAACTCGCTGTCTTATCCGTGCCATCTGCATAAGCATTTTCCGGAATCTCAGTGCTTGTCGACTCATCTGAGTCTTCTGTTTCGTGATTGACCTGATGGGGATTCGCCATTGAGGTCACCAGTTGCCTCCAGGTTATCAGAGGGCCAACTTCCTCCTCTCCCCCCCTAGTGACAGCTTCAAACCATACCGTAGTTTCTGCTTCTGCCCATCTCAAGAGGTCCGCCCACCATATCTCCACTCTAGGCCTATGGGCCGCTTTCCAACACATTGCAATTCTATGCTTGGCTAAGATATAGGCCAGGTCCTTCATCTTGCTGATATGCTTTGAATTACGTGGCCTGGGAAAAATCCCAAGCATGCATGCCCAAGCAGACCTCATGTCAAGCACCACTCCCCCGCTAGCCATCCTCGTCTTTATTTCTTCCCAGAATCTCTGCACCTCAGGGCAGGCCCAGGACATGTGCAGCAACCCTGCCTCTTCCTCCCCGCACCTGGGGCATTTCTGAATAGCCGAGCCTCCAAACATAGCTATTCTACTGGGAGTCAGGTAAGCTCTATGGGTGACATACAACTGGATCTGCTGGGGTCTCGCATTCCGGGACACCTTTTTGTGGTACCTTTGGGCTCTATCCCACTGTCCCTCTGTCATGGGTTCCCCCACCTCCTCCTCCCAGTCATGCCTGAATTGGAGCAGCTCCTTCCCCGCCTTCGCCCTCAGGAGCTCATATATCCTAGATATTTCATGCCCACCCTCCGAGATATCATACATCGTTTCTAGGGAGGCATCGGGTTCTTCCACTAGCACCGTCTCAGGCCACCTCTCCCTCACCTGTTTCATGAGTCTGGTGTAAGTTATATATTGGCCTCTATGCACCCCTGTCTCCTCCTGCAGCCTCTGGAATTCCAGTGCCTCCCCTTCCTGCCAAATATCTCCGAGGGTAGCTAGGCCCACCGGTTCCCAGTATCTGCGGACCCCTTTGAACAGTTGGGAGTCTTCCCCGCATAACACCACCAGCAGCACCTGCTGAGAAAGCGGATCTGGGTCACCCAACATTCTCCATGTTCTGCGCCAAACTTCCCAGCCCAACTCCAATAGTCTCCCCATCCCCGCCATTTTAGATTTATGCAGCCACACTGTCTCTCTTAGAAAGTATGGAGCTGAATCACCTTGCAAAAGCCTGGCTTCTGCCGAGTCCTCTGCAGACAACCACCTAGCCACATACAACAGCTGTCCCGCCAAGTATTACAATTCAAAATTCAGCAGGTTTATGCCCCCCTTATCACATGTGTTCTGTAGTTTCAACAGGGCCACCCTATTCCTGGAGTTGCCCCATATGAAGCCCCTGCACATGCCTTGAAGTCTCACAAAAAAGCGTCTGGGGATCAGATACGGGACATTCACAAAACAATGCAAGAGTCTGGACAGAACCACCATTTTGAGCAAAGCTGCTCTTCCCATCATGGCCAGCGGTAATCTAGACCAGAACACCATGCTATTCCTAATACCCTCAATTGCTTTCTCTGTATTGTTTTTGTGCTCTGTCTCTATCCTATGGTAAATGTTTACGCCCAGGTACCTGAATGTCACGGTCGGCCAGGGTATCTGCAGGATGGGTAGTCTCTCCAATGGGGTGCTCTTATACCTTCCCAAGGGGAACAAACTAGACTTCCCAGGGTTCACCGATATGCCCGAAAGGGTGGCATAACGATCCATCATCTCCAGCACATATTGCAGGTTCTCCTCCGGGTAGTGCAAGTAAAGGAGCACATCATCTGCATACAGTGAAATCAGGTGCGTGCCGCCTATCGTTCGGATCCCCACCTACCCGTATTGTTGCCGCAGGCAAATTGCCAGCGGCTCTAATGCCAAGATATATAACATGGGCGACCAGGGGCATCCCTGCCTGGTCCCCCTGCTGAGCTGCCACTTATCTGAGATTATGGCTCCCGTTTTAACTCTCGCAATCTGGGAGCTATATAACATCTGGACCCATCTGATGTAACCTGGCCCCATCCCAATCCCTTCAGGATCGCCTTCAACCATGGCCACCGCACTGAATCAAAGGCTTTAACCACGTCCAACGACACGATAGCGAGCTCGCCAGAGTCTCCCTCGACTTGGTCAATGATATGGTGCAGCCTCCTATGGTTGTCTGTAATATTTCTACCGGGGACATAGCCTGTTTGATCCGGGTGTATCAAGTTACCGATTACCCTCTTTAGTCTGTTGGCCAGCACTGCCATGAGTATTTTTCTGTTCTGATTAAGCATAGACAAGGGCCTATAAGACCCACACTCCATGCCTGGCTTGCCTGGTTTCAGGAGCGGGATGATCACTGCCTCACGAAGAGACACCGGCAGTTCCCCCTGCTCATAAGCTTCATTATACATGGCAAGCAGCAGCTGGAGTAGCTCCTGCTTATACGTTTTATAAAACTCACTGGGTAACCCATCCGACCCCAGCGTTTTACATGTGGGTAGGTGTTGGATCACCACCTCCAGTTCATCCGCAGTGATGGGGGTGCCTAGATCTGCGCGTTCTAGGTCTTCGTAATAACACTTAGGATGCTTGCTTTACCAAAGATGTCCAATACAAAATATCATACCACAATCAGAAATGACTAGACTGGCTGCATTGAAATGCCAGTCTAGCTACATATTAACACTTATCATGCATGCTTTATCAAAGATGCCAATACAAAATGTCATGCCACAGTAAGAAATAGCTTGACTGATTACATACAAATGCCAGACTAGCTTCGTAATTACACTTACCATGCGTGCTTTACCAAAGATGCTGAATACAAAATGTCATACCACAATAAGAAATGGCTAGACTGGCTGCATTGAAAGGTCAGTCTATGTACACATTAACACTTATCATGCTTGCTTTATCAAAGATGCCCAATCCAAAATGTCATGCCACAGAAAGAATAATACCACTGATAATGCTTGCCCAATAAAAAATATCATGCCTGCCTGTGGTGTGCCAGCGCCTTGCACTCAGACATAATCACATTAATTATGAATGTGATTATGAGTGAGTTTGAGGTGCTGGGTGGCCAGGGTACAGCCATGGCATTTTTTACTAGGCAGAAATGCCCAATAAATACTGCCTTTCCTGCCCCCTGGGACTCCAAGCACCTCACACACACATGATCAAAGTGATTATGTGTGTATGCAAGGTGCAGGGGGCTCGGGAGCCCATCCCTGCCCCTGGGCTCCACAGCATCTCAGAAGGAGAGGTGATTTGAGCGGATGGGGAGGGGGATTGTGCAACAAAGTCATTTTTAAAATGCCTTTGTCGTATAACCCTCCTCCCCCCGACCCACTCGCCAAAATCAGCTCCATTGACCATCACATACACACACACATTCACTCAGCAGACACTCTCTCATTCACACAAGCACCCATCATCATGCACTCACTCATAACACAAGCATACACGCATCCAGACACACATTTAAATAATAAATAAATGATGTACTTACACATTTACACAACATACACATAGCAAGCACTCTAACACTGTTAAGTTGGCCAAATCCCATACACCCAGTTACTCTGTAGAAATGAGGGCGACCATAGGTTTTGACGCAGACAGTATTTTACTTTTGAATGATAGACTTTGCTTAGTTTTCCTTTCGTTGGGGCAAGTTAGGCATTTTCCCATCCTGACCTCTGAAAAATAAAGGTTTTGAAAATCTACGTATCTATGTATTTTTGTTTGATCTCTTGATACCATGCCTTTCTCACATCATGCACTCACTCATAACACAAGCATACACTCATCCATAAACATATTTAAATAAAAAACTACATGATGAACATACAGGCACACACATTTACACACCATATACACAGCAAGTACTCTCTCAATCACACAAGCTCCCATCATCGTGCACTCACACATAACATGAGCTTACACGCATCCATACGCATATTTAAATAACAAATACATGATGAGCATACAAACACACATTAACACAACATTCACACAGCATGCACTCTCATTCACACAGGCATCCAACATCCTGAACTCACTCATAACATAAACATACACATATCCATATACATATTTCAATAATAAATGATGAACATACAAACACACATTTACACACATTTACACAACATATACAAACAGCAAGCACTGTCTCATTCCCACGAGCATCCATCATCACACACTCACTCATAACAACACAAAAATGCACGCATCCATACACATATTTAAATAATAAATACATGAACATAAACTTATCTTCTGCTGCTGCACCTGAAGTTTCCTCCATAGCACTCCAGCCCCTGCTAGCATGAACAGGAATCAGGATGCTTCCTGCACATACACGCAAGGGCCTGAGTGTGGGCTATGAGATGCCCCACTCCAGCCTGCTCTGCCTGTATGTGCGAGGAGGTGCAGGTGTGCCCTTTGCACATACAGACATGCAGCTCCCCAGCCAGCATTTCCAATGAACTATGCGCGGCTGCGTAAGCAAAACCCCACCAGCATTGCATGGCTCATTGAGCTTGTGCAGCTGGAAAACTAAACTGTCAACGGGAAACAATGTTTCCCTTTGACAGTTCAGGCAGAGCCAGCCCAGGAGCGCTCCCTCAGCTAGATAAAGCAGCTGAGGGAGCGCTCAGTGTTTCACTGGGCTGACTCCTCGGCTGTCGGCTCCTCTATAATGGGCGCGAGGGGGCCAGGATACAGTGGGATGACGCCACCTCTCCCATTATGGACGAGCCACCACTGCTCTTGGCATTTATCTCATTACGGAGATGAATATAAATGCCAAGATTTCAGCCACTGTTAGTTCTTGTCACTACTATCTTCACCTGCTCTGCCAGCTAAACCATGTATATCTGACTCTAACGCTGCTTTCCATAGCCAGGGCCATAATTGGGAGCACATTGGATTATGGCAATGCATTACTGGTGGCGACTGGAATGTGAGGTTGCAAGGCTTCAGGTGATACAGAGCGCCGCTGCCATGGATTGTGGCCATTGTGGCCAGAAGATCTCATATCTCCCCAACGCTAAACAGTCTTCACTAGCTGCCACTTTCTCCAAGAATCAAGTTCAAAGCCATGACTATTGAAGGCGAGTGTCCCCAGATAGCACGATCCTCCCCACAATGAGAGACAATAATGGACTTTCCCAAGATGGGAATAAGGCTAAAACAAAGTGCGGGTGAGCTTAATGGGAGTTTATATAAATCAGAATAGTGCATGCAAAGGACTCTGCAAACTCCGAGAGCGCTCTGTCCGACAATAGCAAAGACAGGCGTATATATTTACAAAAATGCGTCATAAGAACCTACACACTATAGGGGGCACAAGTTCGTGGGGATTGGGTGGCGACGACTAACTATAGGTGCAGCTGTGGTTGGTGGACGTCACTGGTTACTCTCGTGGGCCGGGCCGGGCAGGTCAGCTGGGCTCCTCCGGGCGGTGTTGTTGTGCCAGCCGTGACCAGTGTCAGTGATGAACGTCTTTCTTGGCTTTGTGCCCTATGGCCACGCACACCGCATTCATTCAATATTGCAATATTATCTTCCCCGGTAAATCTTCAAATAGGTTATTCTACAGGTTAATGCAACACAGGAGGAATGCACCTAGAGTGGGGTCTTTTGGTGATACATCAATACATGGTTACCATCGTCCTGTTGACCGGGTATCATAGGTCGCGAGGTTGGGTCTCAGGGCAAGGGACGAGCTGTCCTAGTTACCATGTCCCGTTAGAAGTCATTATGAATGTGTTCCTGCAGTGTTGCTATAATATTGGGTGTCCTAATTTTACAGGGGCCATTAACCTGGGGTGAGCTGGTGGGTCGTGGAGCCTAAGAAAGGGCGCCTTCGGGCCTGCGTTTATGGCCGGGGTTTACTGCTGGGTTGTAAATAATTCAGGTGGCTGGCCGCGGCCCTGGGAGCTGCGGGGGAACGTGAATGTTTGAAGCGGCTCCAGCCGAATTGGGGGAGGTGAAGCAGAGCAGCACAGGCCTCTGCTTTCCGTCTGGCAGGCTTCAATGGGGAGGAAGGGGGAATGGCCTTGGATATGCCCACAATGGTATTTTCCTCGTGCGTTGCAGATTATGTGGAAGAGACATAAACATTCATATAATGTACAATACTCATTGAGTCTTTTCAAAGCTCATGTTTTCTACATTGTTAGTGCCTTTTACATGGCCATTTCAAATGCGTTACCTATACCCATGTTGCAATTGATAACTATATGTTAAGTATTTAACAACCACAACATTTTGTTACATTTCTATACATGCGCGGTAAGCGAGGTAGTAGTAAGGTTGGTGGAGCACGCAGGAACAACTGGCCAATGAGACTGATGGCAGTGACACATGGTGAGCTTGGACATTCATATTGTGCATTTTCGTGCACCATTTACATGAGCTCCCAATGGGGTTGAATGTGTCTTCCTTTGCACTCTAGCAGCATTAGTTCAGTTATGGCATGGGACCTTGGGGTGCATTCTTCTCGGCGAAACATATAACATGAAAACCCCGGGACACTTTTACCATTTGCACATAGCTACGGGGATGTGGGTACTTCAACCAGAATGTCATATAAACGCACATTCTGCCATCGTCATGGAGGTTACATGTTTTAGTCAAAAAGGTCATGGAGCGAAGAGTTTCATCACAGGTAGTTTTGCTCATTAGTATTTGGGGGCTCTGCTTTTGTCAGGGGACCATTTTACAGTTCTTTTCCACCCCGGTCCTGCTGGCCGGGTCATACTGAGAACAGTGATACACTGCGGAAGGTGAAATGTTACAATGTTTGCATCTAGCACTAGCTCATGTCCGTCTGTTCGTGGGAACGGGCTCGCAGCGGATCTGCCAGGGAGCTGCGGCCGCAGGGACAAGTGAGACTCTCCAAGGGTGGGGGCCGCGCTGTGGTGCACAAGGCTCATGCCATTTTGATTTCACAAAATGGTTTCCAGGGCCTAGCTAAATACTGCATGTTTGGTCAATGTCTTCAGCCAGTGGTCCACCCGCCACCTGGGCCCTGGTGGCAGGGGGAACTCCCGACGAGCCATGGACGTCACAAGGGGGAGAGACTGCAGGGGAGGGGGGTCTCTTGGACCAATCCTCCCATACATTTCCTCCCTTTCGTTACTTAAGTAAAGAATACTGTAACTCCCTCAACCTCTTGCGTTCTTCTTCTTCAGCTACAGCCTCATCCCATGCAGGGGTGCCTTTTATGGACATCCATGCCCTACAGACTCCTCGCAGGCTTTCTCCCCTTCTAGCATACTCGTCCGGGGTGCAGGTCAGATATATACACCCTTCATCCTCATCCAAATCCACCCACACCTCCTCATACCATTCAAGTACACGGGGCTCTTTAATTGTAGTGTGCCACAGCCTGTCTACTACATCTCCGCTGTGGTACCTGGGCACCATCTGGAATCTTGATGTGTTTTCTGTTCCTGTTTGTACCTCTACTTCCTGTATATGTTGTACCGTACCGTGAGCGTTGCCCATTGTCACCATCATCATTGCACCGTTTGGTACTGCGTTTGCACAACATCGAAGGCCCACCTGACACATGCAAAAAATAAAAAGGAGGAACACTGCTGTCGGCATCAAACATTTAACAGTCATTCCCAGCCATGATGGGACCCAGGAGAAGATGTTGTCGAACCATGCGCTTGCCTCTGCTCCACCTTCCATTTTCATTCTTTCTCCTAGGTTATGTACTGCTTCGATCACGTGGGATAAGAAACCATTGTCTGCGTCTTCGGAAGGTACGAAAGTGCAGCAGGCACTTCCAATTTTTCGGCAAACACCTCCGTCCATCGCTGTTAACAGGTCCAAGACATACCTATTTTGCATGGTCACAGTGCTCGCAGTTCCACTTTTATTACGTTGAATCCTTCTTCAGTGTCATTTGCCAGTTGGATCAGCTCCCAGCGTGTAATTTGGAGCCATTTTGCATTTGCTCGTGCCTGGATGCTAGGTATGAGTGAGGCAAAGAAAGTCTCTGCAGAGCTGAATAATCGATATCTGTCCAGGATCTGTGCCAGTAGCTCTGACGATGCTTTTGATATGTAGTTCGATGATCGTCTGTTTCGTGACAGCATCTCCCCCTTGTTACCGGACGACAGGACATATACTTGTGATCCTGCAGTTGGCTGGGCCTCATTCTGCTGAGGGATCTCCTGCATTTTCTTGTTCCCATCAATGTGGCTTTCCGGTATCACCATTAGTGCGGAATGTAGGGTGGCCAATGAGCAGCTGCCACTCCAGGATGGTGGGAGGTGCAGGTATGCCTGGTTGCCACATACCCAATACGTGTCCATGAGGGCCGCTGTTCCTTTTCTCATATCCGGGATGGTGAGGGTCTTGTTGCAATTTTTGTTTACCCCCATGATGGCTTTCCCGTCTCCCTTGAAACACAGTTCATAGTTTATTTCTTTCTGTAGCTTGAAGGGCTTTTCAATGGCAGTTACCCAGGTCAATTTTGAGATGTGCTCTCTCCATACTGGTCTGCATGTTCTTTCTATCCACTGCAGTTTCTCTGGTGCCACACCTCGCAGCGCTTCAGCTTTGCACATTATTTCTTCATCTTTCCACTTATTTTCTGAAAATAATGTCCCTTGTATTATAAAGAATGGTTCTTCCAAACATATCACTCCTTCCGCTTTCGGATAACAGGTCTTCTCATTCTGCAGCATTTTAAAAGTGACCTTGTGTGCCTGGAAGGTGTGCTTAATTCTGCACAACGTGAGATGAAGGACACATTGGGCATCCACAATAGGCAACTCTTTGGGTAGCAATACTTTGGGTGTACCTGAAGCCTGGGGAATGAGGGAGCAGACATAGCAACTCTCATTTGTTGTTTGCTTAGCAGTTGCACTCATGTCTGCATACCATGTATTTGTCTGGTCGGGGTGTCGTGGGTCTTCCATCTTGTTGAGTCCCAACCCGTAATACTCGTCGTATTTTCTCCTTCCCGCCTCCCTTTTCCTTCTGTTATTTCTAAGATATCTCCCAGCTTCATGGGCGAGGAACAGTGTAGGCCCCCCTTTCTCCGCTCCGCCCCCCTTTCCCCATTCATTGTATAATGCTTTGTATCTCACTCTCATCTCTTCATTCTCTTTCTTTATACTATCAAGCAGTGTGTTTTCTATTGTGGGGGTGGGCACGCTGGTGGGGGTGTTGTACAGCCATGATATAACAGAAGGGTTGCGATCATTTAAACTGTGGCCATTGTAATTAGATGCTTTTGGCGGGGAAGTTGTGCTGTTTCGCATTTTTTCCTGCAGTCTTTCATTTGGCGAGGTAGCAACATTGGGCGGTGTCGTGTAATATCCCCATACAAGTTTAGATCCGTCCCACACCAAAAAATCACCTTCTTTAGTATTTGCAGTTGTGGTTTGATTTGTTATATTAATCCTGTTATTCCCACCCCCCCCCTCGTTCATCTCGATAGAGATGAACGCTATAAACCAATAGGTAACCAAGCCAAACAGTACTGTGAAAAATAATGTAATGCATACATACAATCCACACTCATACAAATATCTACATCTTTCAGCTAAAACTTCTCTATATCTAACCAATCTATTCGTTGCAGGCTGCCCGTTTGTTGCCATGGTAGTTCCTGTTTGAGATATAAAAGTGCATTAAGTGCGTGCATGTAAACATTTTTGTTGGCACTGTATGTACCAGGAGGTCATAAAAGGGAGATGGGTTGGGTGAAAGGGGGGGAAATGGGAAATGCACAGAGAAGGGAGCAGACAATATACATATTTTTTACACCGTTATCTTCACTTAAACACATTATTTTTTTTTTTTTCATTTATCTCGATCAATAACCTGTAATAGAATTCTTTCGTTAACAGTTTTGTCTATCAGTTACACTCCTCCATTCACTTGTTCACATTCACTCATCATTTTCATTACTTTTGTTTGCTGTTGTCTGTGCCTCCCCATCCACCTCTTCCTGTACACTATTATATGTCTTTCGCACATCTGTCAAATGTATCCAGTATTTGAGCCCCTTTACCTTTACAGCTGTAGGGGTACAAAATACCACTTTGTACGGCCCGTGGACCCTTGGGGCATTCCACCGGCGCACAAAGCTCCGGACATAAATGAACTCTCCTGGCATTAATTGTACCTGTGTTTCATGTTCCGCAAGGGACACTGTTGTGTTCCCTTCTTCCCTTGTGAATGGTGGTGAGAGTTGCCTTGAGATTGCACGCGCTGCCTTAGTTAGCTTCTTCAGGTATTCTGTGAATTCATCTTCCAATATGGTGGCGCTTCTGTGTGCATCTGAGTGTTGGCGTAGTGGGGAATGTGCTGTGTGCATCTGTCTCCCTGTCATAATTTCGTGCGGGGACAGATGGTGATCCTTGCTCGGCTGATTCCTCAGCTCAAACAGTGCAAGTGGTAAGCAGTAGATTAAGTTTTTCTTCAACGAAAAACACAATTTAGACAATCTCCCTTTTAACAGACCGTTCATCTTTTTGACAATGCCGTTACTTTGAGGATGATAAATCGAGCACAGTTTATGCTTTATTCCCAATAACGCGGTCACTTCTTTGAAAAGCTTGTTTACAAAATGAGTGCCGGTGTCTGAGCGAATTACATCGCAAATTCCCCAGCGCGGGAACACTTCCCTTACTAGGAACTTTGCAGCGCTCTTAGCATCAGGTCGCGCACATGGACCCGCTTCCACCCACCTGGAAAATGGACATACAACCGCTATCATGTAGCGTGCCCCATTACACCTCTCCCCCATGTCTGCATAATCAATGTGCAGTTCTTTGAAGGGCCCTGTTGGTTTTGGAATTGTCCCCCTGAGTGTCCGTAGCGTCATCCCAGAGTTATATATTTGGCACGTTGTGCACTGCATTGTCAATCTAGATATGTGTTCCTGGAGACATGGCACGAACCAGTCTTCCTGTATCTCTGCTGCAATGTGTTGTTTAGTGTTATGCGCTGGAAAGTGTAATTGCTGAAATGCTATCTCTAACAGTTTGATGGGCATTACTACTTTTCCTGAGTTATTTTGGCGCCATAATAAGTCTGTTGCCGATTGGCTGCACCCTCTTTTTTCCCACACCATCTTTTCATCACAACTGGCCCCTTCCTGCAGCTCTAGTATTTGTGATATGGGCATGGCATTGTATCCTTCTGGGAGCTCTTCGTTCGTCTTGTGCTGCAATAGGTACTCGCCTGTTCCATGTCTTTCAAAATACGAAGCCTCCTTGGCAGCAGCGTCTGCTGCCGCGTTCCCCAAAGATACAACGTCTGTGTTGGACGTATGTGCTTGGCACTTCACTATTGCTACCACTGTTGGATCTTTTAGGGCCTCAATCAATTCTTTCAGTAGTTCAGCATGTTGCACTGGGGTCCCATCTGCCCTTCGAAAACCTCTCCGCCCCCACCGGGCTAGACCTCCGTGTACTGTCGTCGTCATGTAGACTGAATCTGTATATATTGTTACTGCGCATCCTTTAGCTGCATGTAATGCTTCTATTAGGGCGATAAGTTCTGCTGCTTGGGCTGAGAAATGGGACGGAAGGCGATACTGTACTAGTACTTCATACTCACCTTCTTCTAGCCTCACTACTGCTAGTCCCACATGTTTCTCTCCTGTGTCCATGTCAATCAACGCTGACCCATCCACGAAGTACACCTCTCCCTCGCTCAGGGCATTTTCACACACCACCGTGCCCTCCCCCGTTTCTCCTGTGTATGTTGCACAATTGTGTTCTTGCATGTCCTCTAGTGTGCATGGTTCTGTGATGAATGTTGCCGGGTTTACTGTCCTGCACCTTACCACGTGAATATTGGCGTTGGACAATATTATCTCATAGGCAGTTGCTCGCTGTGTAGTCAGTGTGCTTTTTGATCTTTCAAGTATTGCAAATAATGAGTGTTCCACAAACAACGTGACAGGGCACCCCATTACTATTGTGGCACTTTTCTCAATTGCGAACGTGGCGGCGGCGAGAGACTGCTCGCACGCGAAGTGGCCTTGCATCACTGCATCTAATGTGTCACTATAGTAAGCCAATGGTTTGTGTCCTAGGGAAGTCTTTTGTGTCAGTACAGCTGTCATAAGAGTTCCCTTACAATGTGGGAACAGGTAAAATTTACGCTCATAATCAGGATTGGCGAGTACTGGAGCACTTGAGATCAGCTCTTTTAGCGACCCAAACGAGTCACTCATTTCTTTTGACCACTCTAGTTTCCTGTTCTCTTGCTGGGCCTCTTTGAGTGCTTGCAGTAATGGCCTGGTGTAGGCTGCATAATCTAGTATCCATGCTCTACAATAGTTACACATTCCCAAGAATTTCTGCATCTCCTTCACTGTGGTTGGTTCTCTCACTGACCTTATTGCTTCTACTCTGTCAGGTATTATTCTTTTCCCGTCTTTTGATATCAGCTGTCCCAGGTACAGCACTTCTGAATGACAGTATTGTAGCTTCCCCTTGTCCACCTTGTACCCTTTATTCGCCAGCAGTGTCAAGAGTGTTACTGAGTCTCTTCTGCACGTGTCTTCACTCTGTGCGCAGACGAGCAAATCGTCTACATACTGAATGATCGTGCTTTCAACTGATAAATTACCCAGATCTTCGTGTAGTATGCGGTTGAATATGCTTGGACTTTCACAGTACCCCTGAGGTAGCCTGCAATGCTCGAATCTCTGCCCCCCCTAATCTGAATGCTGTCAAGTATCTGCTTTCTTCTGCCAAGGGGATAGAGAAGAATGCATTTTTCAAATCAACCACTGTGAAATGTGATGCCGTTTTTGGGATGCTGCATAGTATGGATGCAGGGTTCAGGACCAAAGGGAACTCTTTTTGTATGACGTCATTTAGGGGGCGTAAATCTTGGATCATCCTCCAAGCCCCTCCCTTTGCCTTTTTGATCGGGTAGATACAGGTGTTACATGGGGAGTTTGAGGGCACTATTATCCCCTGTGCTAGCAATGCATTTATTGTCTCTTTTATCCCTTCCTCAGCTTCGCGGGACAATGGGTATTGTTTCACTCGGGGCACAATTGCCCCTGGTTTGAGTTTTATTACCACTGGTGTCACTCCATGCAACAAACCCACATCATGGGGGCCTGTTGTTCACAAATTGTTTGGTACCAGTCGCATGTCATCATCAAAAAAGGACGGTGGCGTTCCCACCACTGCCATCAACTGGACGGGTATTTGTCTTGTCTGAATCAAAATGTCACAGGGCATTGCAATTTCCATTATTATCTCGCCATCACTCTCCGCATCAGAAAAGAGATCCTCATCAGATAAGTCTCGTAGGGCAATATCAGCATTGATGCACAGTACAGTGCGCCATTCACACCATCTATGTCCATCCCAATTACTGCAATCCTTTTTGCTGATACCTGTACAGCATGCAGGTCTAAGTATACCACTGACCATGGTGCTATGTCTGGGCGTACTATTGGGCGGAAGATAAATTCTGCGGGTATTCTCCACTCAAACTTTTTTAGCTCAGGAACTATTTGGGCCAGTGTCTTTAAACCTTCGATGAACATTCTTTCGTCCACTGGCATGCCGCGTATTTCCGGTACTGTTGTCAGAGCCTGCACCACCAGCATTACGCGTAATGGGCATATTCCTGGCGTTGAGCAAACTATCCCTCTTTCTGTAAATGATATTGTCATGTTAAGCTTGCTAAGAAGGTCCCTTCCGAGCAGGTTTATTGGCGATTGTTCATAATACAGTAAGGGTATCTTTACAGTTTTACCCCCCACTGTCACATCCAAATCTTCTGTGTAAGGAACTTCAATTGCAGCCCCAGAGAACCCCTGTGTCTCTAACTTCCGGTTAGATAACGGAAACCGGCCCTCACGGATACATGATTTCTCGGCTCCCGAATCCACCATGAATATGAACTGCTTGTCTCCTATCTGCGCCCCTACCAATGGTTCCTCTGCTGCATCGTAGGTGGTAGATAGAACAGGGCACGCAAGTGTTCTCTGTGGGCTGTCCTATGCTGGTTGTCTCTTTGTCCCCCCTGGCTAAAGATGCTCCCTGAAACTACTGACACACCACTATAGGGGGCTGGGGCTGGTGCTCCATTGGCATTTGTTGCGAAAGGGTTGCCTGGGGTGTAGTGCATAGTATCGTTGTTTTGTGGGTGATTCTGTGTTCTGTAGTGATGCGCTTGCCTTTGCTCTGGGTACCCCTGTTCTTGTTCCCTCTGTTGTCGTCCCATTGGAAGACCATATGGGCTTCCCGGGTGAGGGTTGCCATAGTGTTCTATCTCTGGAAATCCGTTGTTTGATCTACTCCTGCACTCTCTGGAAAAGTGCCCCCACCTCCCGCAGTTCGAACAGCTTCCCTGCGCACCTCTGGGACCTTGCCATCCATTTCCTCTGTTTCCCCCGTACCCTTGTCCACCCCCTCTACGACCCTTGTACCCACCTCGTCCCCCTTGAGGGGCCCAATCTTGCCACTGCGGACCTCCACTCTGCTCCTGTTCGTTCCACTGTCGTTGCCCTGCTCCTGCCCAATTCGTTGCCATCCTCCCCTGTATTGCTACCAGCCCCTCCTCCTCCTCTTCTCCCTCCCTGCTGTGTGGGAGCGCGGCTACTGCTGCAGCGACCTTCACCAGTTTTGTTTGTACTAACTTTGCCTCGTCTGCCAATCTTTTTTCCCTCTCTTTTATTCGTTTACAGTGGTGAACTATTATGCTCTGTATTTCGGGCCAACCTTTTGCTTCAATACCTGCAATTTTGTCAAGTGCCTTTTGTACCTCTTTAGGGAGCCCTCTCTTTATTATAAAGTAAAATAATGATGTTGATTGATACCAGGGTGTGCCCGTTTCCGCTCTCCACATCTCCTGAATGTAAATCCATAGCATCTTCCCCATCATTCATCGCACATTGCATCACTGATTGCAAATATGGGGTGTCTGGGAATGTCTCTCTTAATGCATCCCACACCCTTGCCCGTACTGTGTTAAAAGAGGCACCATCATGGCGATACCAGTCTAACGTTACTCCCGGGAAGCCAGCCTTTATCCATACTCTGTCAGCTTGATCCCCAACTGCTGATACTAGCAGACTTTTCACATCACCTATTGCCAGAGGTACCCCAGCTGTGTGTTTCTTAAATGCATATATCCACTTGCTTGCCCCACCTGATAGCGGTGGTAGTAGCTTTAACAGATTGGCCTTATCCATCTGAGCCCAGGGTATGTAATTTGGCCTCCCTCCTCCCCTGTGTATTAGCGGGAGTTGTAACTTCCCCTTTGTTGTCTTATCTGCACTCACCTTCATTCCGTTCTTTCCTAGTGGCGCCATTTTCCCCAACCTATTCCTTAGTCGTCCTGTCCACTCTTCTTCCATGGTTCTCCCTGGACACGCGCCATCCATCCCCTCGCTTCCTCCTCCCATTGCCATGCTTAATCTTTCACTTTCCTCTAAGTCCTCTTCTATATCACACAATAGCTCCTCTCTACCTCCTGTGGTCCTTATCTCTTCGTCAGTACGCTCCTCCCTCTCTTCCAGTTCAATTATTCGGGCCGGTTCTTCTTGTATCCTAAACAATATCTCCCCCTTCTTCCACCCTTCCTCAATGGTTTTATCATGACTCTGGGCTCTTGATGTGAGCTCTGACCTAGCAGCATTAGTCGCAGTCTGTTCACATATGCTTTTTATCCTCGAGAGCTCGTCTTTTGCTACAGAGAGCCTGGACTCTAGGTCTTCTGTTAGGTTCTCTATGTTCACTATTGGTGTACTTACCTGGTCATGCTCTCTATGACTCTCATACGGTGGGGGTGCTGTTGGCCCTCGAGTCGTAGTGACTGTTGTTGGGGGTACATATGTTCGGTCACTGTATCCTTCTGCGGGCACTGGCTTATTTAGTATTGGGTACAACCTAGTTACCTCTACTGGTGACTCCCCTTCTGGCAACACCTTGTCGTCTTTTGGTATCAGCAATGGATTGTCAGTGGTAGATGGCAGATCAGTACCTAACTCCCTTTTCTTAGGTGGGGGTACTTCTTCAAACAATCTCCATAGGTCTAATATTTCTCTCCTATTATGTAACTGCTTCCCCTTGTATTTTAAATAAATGCATGTAGTTCCCAAATCTAGGACACTCTTGTCAAACAATCCCCCTTCTGGCCATATTTGGGGTAACCCTTCCCCCTTTAGCTCTGTAATCCACTGATCGTGATATTTCTTCCCCATCCCAACGTCGAACTTCGACACTCGACGCCGGCTGGAGAAGAAATCGACCGTCGGCTGCTGCACGACGGATTTGGGCCTCGGAAGGCCTCTGGCCTCGACCCGGGCCTTGGAAGGCCTCTGGCCTCGGCCCTGCAAGTAGGGAGAGTGGGGGGTTTGTACATACTCTACACTCTTGGTATATAGGTACACCTTATACATTTCCTACACTTAACAGCCCGCTGCCTCAAGGTGCGTATGGATGGTACCCCTTTTCAATTCTGCCCCAAGTGCAATCGCAAATACCCTTGGGTCGACAGGCACGCCACGTGCAATCTCTGCTTGCCGAGGGACCACCCTGAAGCGAACTGCAGAGTGTGTAGTAGGTTTAAACCTAAGACACTTAAGGACCGTTCGACGAAGCGTTGGGCCCACCACGCCAGGCAAGCGGCCATGGCAGCGGAGGGCGCCTTCAGCAACGGCAGCGACGCCGTACTTTCGGACGGCGAGGGCATTACGGCGCCGAAAGACAGCCGAGCGCAAGTCCCCGACCTCGGAAGGTCGTCCAGGAGGGCGGCTATGGGGAAGACCCCCGGCGACACAAGCGCTTCACACACCACACACACTAAACACACAAAGTCCAACCGAGACTCGACGAAGTCGAGTTCTCGGAAAGAGACACAAACAGAACGGTCCGATTCGGTGTCCTCTGGGCGTTCTCGATCGAGATCGCCGCATGACTCCAGGCAATCATCCACTCTTGCCAAGAGTGCCTCGCTCCCTAGGCTAACAGAAGTTCGATCGTCGGAGGACGAAGACGACTTCCACCCCAGGGCCGCGCTCCAGGAGTCAGAGCCCGCAGACAAAATCAGCGAGGCCCCACGCTCGAAGGACAGGGACCCTACCTCTGATCCTCGACGCCAGGCGTCGAAAACCTCCGGAGCCACAAAAGGACAGGGAAAACATTTTTCCACTCACGGGGAGGGGGAAAAACAGCAGAAGAAGCAGCCTTTGCACTCTTCCACACCTGTGAAACACACCACTTCCCCTAAACAGACAGACAAGACCAGGTCTGCTGATATGTCTAAAACCAGCAAATCTACTCAAGATAAATCCCCGAGACTTGCTGAGAGAGTCATTCCCAGTTCCAAAAAATGATCCAGTGAAGACATAGATAGGGTCATGTCAAGGATGTCTTCTTTGGTTGATTTTTACGATACAAATCCAGACCATTTCCTTTCGTATGATCCACAAGGCCGACACCCTCAGGCTCTAATGATCCTATCCACCCGAGTAAGAAGCCACGGTTTGAAACACCGATGAGGTCTACAGACCCCTTCGAGGTACAACCATACTCAAGACCATACTCACTGTATCAAGGAGAGGCTTCCTTTGGTGAGGACCAAGAATTTGGCAATGTTAGAAGAGCAAACCGGGACGGGATACTATGGGGATGATGAGGACCAAGAAGAGGAAGAGGAAGACTCTGAAACCTACAGAGTAGATTCCCCAGTAGAAAACGAAGCCCCGGTTACTGACTCCCCTGTCAGTAGCAGAGCGCTCCTAAACGAGGTTCTCGCACGTGCAGCAGAACATTTCCATATTGACACCCACGGTGTCCAGGAGGAGAGGGACTTCGCAGAGGAGTTAGTGGGAGAAAGGAGGCCTGTTGCCCAGACCATCCCGATCCTCAAGTCCATTCAGCGAAGAATAGACCCGTCCCTGGTGAACCCGAACCTCACCAGAGCAGTCAATCCCAGGGTTGAAAAACTTTTCAGGGCAGCCCAGTCTGACCCTCTCTATATAAGAGGACACCTGAAGCCAGACTCCCTAGTTGTCACTAACACTCGTAAGAGGGCTGGAACACCCTTGTCATCGTCCGAAGCTCCTCCCGACAAGGAGAGCAAAAAACTATATGGTTTCGGCAGGAAAGTAGCCTCAACGTCCGCCTATCAAGCAAGGATTGCAAACTCCACCACCCTGTTGGCCAGCTACAACTGCCATCAGTGGGAAGAAGTCGCGGCACTCATAGCCTCTGCTCCTGAACCTTTAAAGGGCCAGTTATCTCGGATTTCCGCAGAGGGTAGAGCCGTGTCTGGTTGCATTTTGAAAGCAACCTTTGACGCCGCGGACAACGCAGGCAGATTGATAGCAGAAATCACTGTTATCAAGAGACATGCGTGGTTACGGCAGTCTGGTTTTAAGGCAGAAACCCAGGCATCATTGTTGGACAAACCGGTGGAAGCCGATCTGTTGTTTGGTAAGGCGGTCGATGACGCACTGAAGAATGCCAAGGATGAATACGAGACACTCAAGTCCCTTGGCCAGTTAACCAATAAACCCCCTAACCAGAGAGGGAATAGTAATTTTTGTCGCCCACACGGCCAAAATTCCCAGAGAGGATCTAACTATTCCCAGGGGCAGGGTTCACAGTGGAACAACAGCCAACAGTCTACCCAGGGTTACGGCAGGGGTAATAGGAGAGGTCGTGGTAAAGGCAGAGGCAGCCCCAGCAAGGGAGGCGGCACGCCTCCTGCAAAGCAGTGACGCTCAGTTCAGGGTCCCTTCTCACGAAACCCCAGTAGGGGGACGCATTTCCAACTTCACCCAGGCTTGGGAAGGGATCACATCAGACAGATGGGTGCTGTCAATAGTATCCGCAGGGTACTGTATAGAACTACTGCTGAGTCCCCGGAACCATCCTCCACGACAAAGAGTACACTCTTTAGAACATCAGAAGATTCTCCTCGAGGAGATCGCCATTCTGCTAGAAAAGGACGCGATAGAACTCGTCCCGGGACACCAGGTAAACAAGGGTATTTATTCAACTTACTTCCTTGTGCCAAAGAAAGATTTGACAATGCGCCCAGTATTGGACTTACGGCCTGCCAACAAGTATGTCAAGCCCCAAAAGTTTCGTATGACTACGCTACAAGAGGTAATCCCCCTCCTAAAAACGGGATTACATGGCAACCTTGGATATGAAAGATGCTTATTTTCATATTTCCATGTTCCCAGCGCACAGAAGGTACTTGCGCTTCAAGGTGGACAGTCAACACTACCAATTCAAGGTACTTCGCTTCGGGATAGCTTCAGCACCAAGGGTATTCACCAAGGTACTGGCGGTGGCGGCTGCACACCTACGCAGGGAGGCAATCCCGGTGTACCCTTATCTGGACGACTGGCTCATAACAGGGGAAACCCCAGTAATTTGCAGGACAAACATTCAAAGGACTATCGACCTCCTCCACAAGTTAGGCTTCTCAATCAACGAGAAAAAGTCAAGCCTGGTGCCAAGCACCTCCAAACAGTTCCTAGGAGCAATCCTAGATACTCAAGAGGGGTTGACCTTTCCTTCAGAGGAAAGAATTCGGAATATACTACTGCAAATTCCGCATTATCAGTCCAGTCTCCAAATAACGGTACGCAAAGCAATGCGTTTACTGGGCATGATGGCGTCATGTATTTACCTGGTCCCCCACGCGCGCCTGCGCATGCGTCCCATGCAGGAATGGTTGGCGAAACAGTGGTCTCAGACAAGTGGTCAGTGGGACGATCTAGTGGTCGTTTTGCCAACACTGGTACAAAGCCTTCACTGGTGGACAAGAGAGAATCTCGCACAGGGGAAACCCTTTTACGATCCCGAAGTACAGGCAGTAATCACTACCGATGCATGTCTGACGGGGTGGGGAGCTCACCATCTCCACCACACAGCTCAGGGTCTCTGGTTTCCCTCAGTGGCCAAGAACCACATCAACCTGCTAGAGCTTCTGGCAGTATTCAGAGCGCTTCAAGCGTTCGAGCCCCACCTACTAAACCTGTCAGTGCAAATCCGGACGGACAGCACAACAGCCATGTTCTACCTGAACAAGCAAGGAGGGACTCATTCGCCAAATCTGTCCAAGCTTGCCCAGAAAATCTGGATATGGGCACTCAGACGGAACATCTTCCTGTCATCACAACATGTTCCAGCGGAGCTCAATTCCCTATCGGATGCTCTGAGCAGAGACTCCCTCCCAGAGGAACACGAATGGGTTCTACACAGAGAGGTCGTAGAAGATATCTTCTCTCAGTGGGGTTTCCCCACTATAGACTTATTCGCCACAAGCGAAAACAGACAATGCCCAGGATTTGCATCCAGGTTCCCCCAACCAGACTCCCAGGGGAACGCCCTGTGGATGAACTGGTCAGGGATGTTTGCGTACGCTTTTCCACCAACTCCTCTCATCAGGATAGTGGTGAACAAGATGAACAGAGAATCGATGACGCTCGTCCTAGTTGCTCCCATGTGGGCAAGACAACCGTGGTTCCCACACCTACGCAGGATGGCGGTGTGCAAGCCCATCAAACTTCCAGCCTGGTACAACCTACTGTCCCAGCACCAAGGTCAAACAGTGCACCAACAACCCAACTCAATGAACCTGGCAGCATGGCTCCTGAGGTCATAGAGTTTGGACATCTCAATTTACCACAGAGGTGTATGGACATCCTAAAGGAATCTAGGAAACCAAACACAAGGCACTGTTACTTTGACAAGTGGAAGAGGTTTGTTATCTGGTGCCAGAGTAGACAAATCAACCCTGTTGATTGCACTCCTTCCACTATTGTTACATACATGCTCCACCTGCTGGAGGCAGGATTGGTTTTTAACTCACTGAAAGTACACCTGGCAGCCCTGTCGGCATACACCACTTCCCATAGCAAGGTCTCGTGGTGGAAAGTACCAGTAGTTAAAGCCTTCATGGAAGGAGTAAAGAGACTTCACCCTCCTATTTCAAACCAACCACCAGGTTGGGACCTTAATGTGGTGCTAGCCAAGCTCATGGGACCCCCTTTCGAGCCCATGCATAAAAGCAGTCTAAAACACCTGACTTATAAAACGGCCTTCTTAGTAGCTATTACTTCTATCAGAAGGGTCAGTGAAATTCAGGCTCTGTCAGTGCAGGATCCCTTCTTTACTGTCCATAAAGACAAACTGGTTTTACGCACACACCCTAGGTTCTCACCTAAGTTTATATCAAAATTCCATGTAAACCAGTCCATCGAGCTTCCGGCTTTCTTCCAGGACCCTCAAAGCTCGGCTGAGGTGAAACTGCACACCCTAGATGTGCGTAGGGCGGTCCACTACTATGTAAATAAAACCAGACCGCTAAGAAAAACAGATCAACTGTTTGTCTCCGTAGCTACAGGCAGAGAGGGGGATCGCGTCTCTAAAGGTGCCATCTCGAAGTGGATTATTAACTGTATCCAGCTGTGTTACTCACTCTCTGAAAGAACTCTGCCTTTCACGCCAAGAGCCCACTCTACTAGAGGCATTGGGGCCACTCTGGCTTTCATTGCAAATGTACCCCTTGACACCATTTGCAAAGCAGCTACTTGGAGCTCTATTCACACTTTTACTCAGCATTACTGCATTGACACCCATTCCAAGGCAGATACACAAGTGGGACAAGCGGTTCTAAGACACTTATTTGCTCATGACCCTTTTCACATCCCACCTCCTTCTTCAGGTACTGCTCGCTAATCTATGCACAGCATGTGATCTAAGCAGATTCCACAAGCCTCAGAAGGGATACATTACTCACCGTAATCGTATTTCTGATGCTTGTATCTGCTTAGATTCACATGCGACCCACCCTTCCTCCCCTCTGAGAGAAGGCGCATGGTTGCTTGTAGTCTTATCTTTCTATCTATCTGCTTGGATTATCTGTACTCACGCTACTCCTCATGCTACCTCATGTCAGAAAAAATACAATCTGAGGATCCTAGACGCGTGAGGGATCTTGGGTACAGTGGACGTCACACTAGGGATAGTATTACTGGCACGCCCTGTGTCGGCGCCCATTTTTGAGTTTCGAAAAACAAACTGTAATACTCTGCAGCTTCCACTAGATGTCGGCCTATGCACAGTATGTGAATCTAAGCAGATACAAGCATCAGAAATATGATTACGGTGAGTAATGTATCCCATATATCTTTATATAGATGTATCACCAGATATATCTAAGTATTTGTGTATCACTGCGTGTGGGGACCTGCGTGTGTTTCCGCCACCTGAACAATATAAGAATGGCTGCGCACAGCCTCTATTCTGTATACTTTTAGGGGGCACATACAAAAGCAAAACCACCCTTCGCACACCACCAATATCTTCAGCAAATTTATCCAAAACAAAACAGTCACTTTACTGCATTGCGCTCTTCCTTGTAAAATTCCTTCAGGTCGCACTTACCATGACCACACCATAATTATGCACTTATGACCATTTTTACACATCCATCGTAACAAATATGTTCTGGCACACGTGATGTGTACACACCCATAGGCAACACTCTATTCACAGCTCAATTTGTAATCCCTTTCCTCCCTTGCTACCTGTCGCTTCCTTTCTTAATCTGATGTCAATTCGTCTTGTAGTTTTGATATAAACTCGTCTTTTTACTTAGATTATCTTCCTTTTTTTTTTTTTTCGTACTAACCCTGTTTTTTCCCCGTAAACCCAGAGAGAAGAATAGAAAGAATAGCAGTCACTAATGTATTCACCGTGTCTCCCTTTTACCAGACACCTTTATCTTATTTTCACTTCTTCATATATTCCCAGTACTAGTCAAGATAGCACTACGCGGCGCCGCCTTCTAGCCCCTCGCGGAGCTAGGTTCCCGTCTCTTTATCTCTTTTCACCTCTTGATCCTAATGGCCATATGCAAAGAAAAAGTAAAGAAAGTCTAGAGTGGTTCTTAGTAGTCCCAAAGTGTCCCCTTTCAAACAACCTTGTTCCCTGTCCTGTTTTGCTCCCCTGCTCCCTTTATGGTCACTCGCACTTAATACTCACATGCCCGTCTTGAACCGAGAGTCTCTGAACTGGGTCCGTCCAGGCAGTGTTGCCGTCCGCTCAACGGTCAGCCCCGGCTCCGGCGAGCAGTACTCAAAGGGGATTTTTCAACCGGGATCCCGTACCCTCTCTCTGTTGAGTGCGCACTTCTGAGCGTACTGGTCGCCGTTGGCGGGCAGCCTTCCGGAGCCGGCGCACCGTGCGTATCCCTTTTTGACCAGAGATTTTCATGCCAAAGGGGACAGTAGGGATATATATGTTAAGGAAAAATAATCATCACGCTGTCGGGGTCACCACTGAAGGCGAGCGTCCCCAGATAGCACGATCCTCCCCACAATGAGAGACAATAATGGACTCTCCCAAGATGGGAATAAGGCTAAGACAAAGTGCGGGTGAGCTTAATGGGAGTTTATATAAATCAGAATAGGGCATGCAAAGGACTCTGCAAACTCCGAGAGCGCTCTGTCCGACAATAGCAAAGACAGGCGTATATATTTACAAAAATGCGTCATAAGAACCTACACACTATAGGGGGCACAAGTTCGTGGGGATTGGGTGGCGACGACTAGCTATAGGTGCAGCTGTGGTTGGTGGACGTCACTGGTTACCCTCGTGGGCCGGGCCGGGCAGGTCAGCTGGGCTCATCCGGAAGGTGTTATTGTGCCAGCCCTGACCAGTGTCAGTGATGAACGTCTTTCTTGGCTTTCTGCCCTAAGGCCACGCACACCGCATTCATTCAATATTGCAATATTATATTCCCCAGTAAATCTTCCAATAGGTTATTCTACAGGTTAATGCAACACAGGAGGAATGCACCTAGAGTGGGGTCTTTTGGTGATACATCAATACATGGTTACCATCGTCCTGTTGACCGGGTATCATAGGTCGCGAGGTTGGGTCTCAGGGCAAGGGACGAGCTGTCCAAGTTACCATGTCCCGTTAGAAGTCATTATGAATGTGTTCCTGCAGTGTTGCTATAATATTGGGTGTCCTAATTTTACAGGGGCCATTAACCTGGGGTGAGCTGGTGGGTCGTGGAGCCTAAGAAAGGGCGCCTTCGGGCCTGCGTTTATGGCCGGGGTTTGCTGCTGGGTTGTAAATAATTCAGGTGGCTGGACGCGGCCCTGGGAGCTACGGGGGGAACGTGAATGTTTGAAGCGGCTCCAGCCGAATTGGGGGAGGTGAAGCAGAGCAGCACAGGCCTCTGCTTTCCGTCTGGCAGGCTTCAATGGGGAGGAAGGGGGAATGGCCTTGGATATGCCCACAATGGTATTTTCCTCGTGCGTTGCAGATTATGTGGAAGAGACATAAACATTCATATAATGTACAATACTCATTGAGTCTTTTCAAAGCTTATGTTTTCTACATTGTTAGTGCCTTTTACATGGCCATTTCAAATGCGTTACCTATACCCATGTTGCAATTGATAACTATATGTTAAGTATTTAACAACCACAACATTTTGTTACATTTCTATACATGCGAGGTAGTAGTAAGGTTGGTGGAGCACGCAGGAACAACTGGCCAATGAGACTGGTGGCAGTGACACATGGTGAGCTTGGACATTCATATTGTGCATTTTCGTGCACCATTTACATGAGCTCCCAATGGGGTTGAATTTGTCTTCCTTTGCACTCTAGCAGCATTAGTTCAGTTATGGCATGGGACCTTGGGGTGCATTCTTCTCGGCGAAACATATAACATGAAAACCCCGGGACACTTTTACCATTTGCACATAGCTACGGGGATGTGGGTACTTCAACCAGAATGTCATTTAAACACACATTCTGCCATCGTCATGGAGGTTACATGTTTTAGTCAAAAAGGTCATGGAGAGAAGAGTTTCATCACAGGTAGTTTTGCTCATTAGTATTTGGGGGCTCTGCTTTTGTCAAGGGACCATTTTACAGTTCTTTTCCACCCCGGTCCTGCTGGCCGGGTCATACTGAGAACAGTGATACACTGCGGAAGGTGAAATGTTACAGTGTTTGCATCTATCACTAGCTCATGTCCGTCTGTTCGTGGGAACGGGCTCGCAGCGGATCTGCCAGGGAGCTGCGGCCGCAGGGACAAGTGAGACTCTCCAAGGGTGGGGGCCGTGCTGTGGTGCACAGGGCTCATGCCATTTTGATTTCACAAAATGGTTTCCAGGGCCTAGCTAAATACTGCATGTTTGGTCAATGTCTTCAGCCAGTGGTCCACCCGCCACCTGGGCCATGGTGGCAGGGGGAACCCCCGACAAGCCATGGACGTCACAAGGGGGAGAGGTTGCAGGGGAGGGGGGTCTCTTGGACCAATCCTCCCATACACTATTGTAAAGAAACGTATGTTCGGCGAAGCTCCCTCCTACCTTAAGGCTCAACTACAGCCATATTCACCATCCCGCTCCCTCCGCTCCTGATCACAACAATTTGTAATCAATGAACGCTATAAGCTTAGCTGTGGACGATCCTTCCTGACCTCTGCCTCAGCCCTGTGGAACATGCTAGCACTGTGCCTGCAGCTTGACCCCATTTTTATGTCTTTTAGAAAACATTTCTCTTTTTAGAATTTAACATAATCTTCAGGTTCCTTCTTGTTTTTATTTAATTGTTTTTTGTAACGTGCCTAATATCGGACTTGAGTTTGGTTTCTAGGCATGGATTCAGGATTCAAACCTCTGTTTCTCTGTGTGGTCTTGATTGCAAGTCCAGCACATTGCCCCTGTGCTATCCTCTGTTCCCTTGGATCTGACATCCTGGCTACTGGATCTCTATTCGTTCAATATGTGGTTATTAGACATGTCATTACACTTTATGGTACAGCGCTTTGACACCTTTGGGCTTAAGCACTATATGAATAAATTCAATTAAAAAATAAACTTGGATAACACTCAAGAGTGCATGTGAAGCTTAAACTGTGTTCCTTACTTTTATTTATTCTTCTCGCCTGCTATTTCTGGTCTCATTTGCTCCCAGGTCTCCGTCGACAAGCTCATTACAATGCCTGTGATGCTGACGATGGCCAACGAGGTGGTGGTGGTCAAAGTCTCCAGGGATGTAAGTGTTGCACGTGCATGCATGTTCAGGCACACGGGACATGGATTGCGGACCACTGGCCCGGGCGGTGCTAACACTTATTGCTGGCTATCAGTGTATTATTGAATATTGATAGATAGTAAAAGGACTGGAAAGACAATGTGATGTGTTGTGATACCTGGCAAACTAAGAGCTACATCATGTGAAAGGAATGGAATGATCCACTTGGGATGCACTGGGATAAAACTGAACGTATGGTGGTTTGCCCTAGCAGTTTTAATGCCGTCCCATTTCCTTAGGCTTGAAGGTGTCACCACCATCACCAAAGAAGAGCATTAGTAATATGCACATTTTGTCTGATTAATTCATGTTATTTTCTCCTTATATAAAAGTCGCAACAAAATAACTTTGACCACCTCTTACATGTCTGGGTATACAACCTTTACTGCCCATTGCCTCTAGGATTCTCGCTTGTTCTTGCATTGGGACTGTCTGTGCTTGGCGAAGACACTCTATGTGGGTCACCAAGAAAACATTGAAATAACGACGTGCCCAAAATGTCTGCATTTCGCCTAAGAAGAATAGGCTCCTTCTCTCCTGTGGTACCTTCCAATTAAACCCCACCCACCAACCAGCCAGACGCATACAGTTGGTTCTCGAGGTACAAATTTTGTGGGTATAGGCCGCTAAAGTGTATTTAGTTTATCCCTCTGAACCGTACCACCTGTTGCGTCAATGCGCCGCCTGTATTCAACATGGACCATGCCTGTGCTGACCGAACCGGACAATCCTAGTGTGTGGTGCTCCTCCTCTGATTCTCTTTCAACCTCTAAACACAAGGGAACAGACTATGTCCATAGCCATCTTGTCTCTGTATGAGGTATGCACTCCCCTCGCTCCCTTAATTTCCTATGCTTCCCCCAGGGGTCTGCCCGCATGAGCACATAACCAACTAGATTATCACACACCATGAGAGTGTGGGATAGTGTACAGTGTTCTAAAAAACTCAAATTATAGGCACACCACATTTGTATCCATGGACTTGGTTTAAAAGCCATTTCATTCTGGTACCTTTAGTAAAAGTGATGTAAACATGCACATGTCAGTGTGTCGTTGAAAGTGCAGGACTGTAACAATGATGTTGGGGTGGTGCGCAGAGCCCCAAGACCAATGACCGCTACATGAAGAAAAAGGTCTAATTCTTTCTCATCCTTACAGGGAAGGATCCTCCTGGGTGAGTCCGGGGCAGCCATTGGCGAGAGACGGGGAATTGTGGCATCCAATGGCATCATCCATGTCCTGGAGGGCGTCCTAATTCCTCCTTCAATCTTGCCCATCCTTCCTCACAGCTGTGATGAGATACACCATCAGCTGGTGACGGTAAGTCTTTTTGATATACGCTGCATTATGCGTCCTGGAAATCCAGGACTATGAGGACACTGAGAGGAGCCCACTGCTGCCCTCATGGTGTGTTATGTTTTCCTGCAAAGCACGGACTATGAGGGCCCTGAGAGGAGCCCACTGCTGTCCTTATGGTGGGTTATGTTGGCTCATATTGACTTATGTTCACATTGCATTCTGTTATCCAGTTGGTGGTATCGGTTTGCACTCATTCTGTTTATTTATGGGGCTTTCAGCAGTCCATACTCCATATTGCCACTCTTAACTCTCGCTCAGCTGTCAAACACTCCTCTGACATCTGCCGCCTTCTGGAGGAACTTGACCTCGATGTCCTCGGTCTCACTGAGACATGGTTCACGGCTAGCTCTGTCACGAGCTTTGACACTCTCCTCCCTGACGGCTACAAGATCCTCTCCGTGCCAAGGTCCAACCGATCCGGAGGGGGTGTAGCCCTGATCTTCCCCGAGTGGATTTCTGCCTCTATCATTCCTACGCAGACCTACTCCTCTTTCGAATGCCTCGTCTGTAGGCTCTCTCTCCTAGCCATTTCCTTACTGTAGCTACTATCTACCAGCCACCTGGTCAGATCTCCTCCTTCCTCTCTGAGTGAGCGGACCTCTCCTCTTCCCTCCTCGTCTCGACCACTCAACTCCTCCTTCTTGGAGACTTCAACATCCACCTGGATGCATCATGTCCTTCCTCCGTACTCTTTCGCGACCTTTGCAACTCTCTCTCACTCTCTATTCTCCCCTCTGGCCCGACTCACTCTGCAGGGCATACTCTGGATGTTCTGATCTCGTCAGACCTTCCCCCCTCTATCCCTCTCACCACTCTTCTCTCCTGGAGTGATCACTTTCTCCTTTCCTCCCAGCTCACCCTCTCTACCCCACATGCCAAGCCAACTCCATCACTGCCACCCACCTTCTCGGTCATCCAACTCATGAAACGTGTGTCAGTTTAGGCTTTCACCGTCACTTTTTCACCCCCCTGCCCCTTTGGCTGTCTCAAACCCTGACACAGCCCTCTCCAAGCTCCACTCTGCTATATCTGATACTCTAAATCTTCTTGCCCCTGTCATGAGGATCGGACTGAAGCCCAAAGCCAAATGCTACTCCTGGTACGACTTAAACGCAAGTGCAGGGTGGCTGAGAAGAAATGGCATGTTTAATGTACATCCTCTGACAAACTGGCCTGCTGCCTGCTCCAAAGGCAATATCGTCTCTCTGTCTGCACCAAGATGAAAGCTCACATCCAAGCCTGCGTCTCTGCGGCATCCAACAACTCAGCTGAACTCTTGCAAATCTGCAAGGAACTGGCCAATCCTGCCGCAATCTCTACCTCTCCTGTCCCTTCCCAGGCCCTTTGCACGGCACTGGCTTCTCATTTCATTTCCAAAGCTCAGGACATCCTGTCCTCTCTCTCCTCCTCTCCCCTTCCTCCCTCTACTCCCTGCTCTTCTTCTGACCCTTCCTCTGCCACCTCTCCTCCCTCCTTCTCTGCCTTTCCCCTGTTCTCCCCAGACGAGGTTTTTAGACAGGTCCGATCTATGAAAGTCTCGTCAAAACAGGTTCATCCCTGTTCCTCCAAAACCATCAAGGACCACATTGACTCCCTTGCTCCTGCCCTGGCTGACTTCTGCAACCACTCCTTCGCCACTGGAGTCTTCCCTTCCCCCCGAACCACTCCCTTGTGCACCCTCTTCTTAAAAATCCCTCCGCCGACCCGTCCTGCCCGGCTAACTATCACCCAATCTCCGTCACTCCTTTCCTGGGCAAACTCTTGGAAAAGCTGACCATCTCCCAGCTCAATCTTCACACTGAATTTGTTGGTTGTCTCCATGATCATCAGTCTGGCTTCCGGGTTGCCAGAAGCACGGAAACTGCTCTCCTGAACATCCGTGAATCCCTGCTCTCCAACCTCGATTCCAACACCCCCTCATCTTACTTGATCTCTATTCTGCCTTAGATACAGTCAACCATGCCATCCTGCTCAACCGTCTCTGTGATAACCTGGGGATCACCGGTCAGGCCCTAGCGTGGCTGACTTCTTTCCTCTCTGATCGACCCTCCCAGGTTCAACTTGGGTCCTTCCTCTCCTCTATCTCCATCTCTACCTGTGGTGTTCCCTAAGGGTCTAACCTCTCTCCCTGGCTGTTCAACCAATACCTGGCCCTTCTTGCCCACTGCATTGCCGCTCTCTGCCCCAACTTCCAGTGCTATACGGATGACACTCAGCTCATTTTCAGGCTTCCCTCAGCCACTTCCTCTGCCTCTCTCATCTCTAACTGTCTGTCCGCCATCCAGGAGTGGTGCGCCGCCAACGATCTCTGCCTTAATTCCAGTAAGACTGAGATTGTCCTCATCGGCACACCCATACCCTTCTTTCATGTCACTCTCTGGCCGGCCTCTCTTGGCCCTCTTCCTGCTCTCACCTGTGAGGCTAAAAACCTCGGAGTCATCTTCGACTCCACACTCTCCTCACATCTCTGACGTCTCTAAGAATTCACACTACCAGCTGCACCTCCTCAGAGGTATTCTTCCTTTCCTCTCCTTCCCCCAGAAGCTCACTGTCTCCAGAGCTCTGGTTCTCTCTAGGCTGGACTATTGCAACAGCCTCTTTCTAAATCTGCAGCTCAACCAGAACAGGACTGTGAGACTTGTCCTTGGCCTCAAGCCCAGGGATCGTATCTCTCCAGGACTGAAATCTCTGCACTGGCTCCTAGTTGCTGCGAGGATTAAGTTCAACACCCTCTGCATTGTCCACAAGGCCTTCTGGGGTCTGGGGCCTCAATAGCTTCAACTCTCTCTTCCTAAATATCTTCCTCTCGTGCTCTTCACTCATCGGCCTCCAACTCCCTCAGGGTCAGTCGCTTCTCCAAGCAACGAGTTGGTAGTCTCCCTCTGGAACAGCCTACCTGAAACTTGAGGAGAATCATCTCCATTTCCGGAAGCACCTCAAAACCTTTCTCTTTGCTTCTGCCTTTTCTCCTCCTCTCCCCTGCTGACTTCCTGGCTGAAAACGGAAACTACAGTGGTTACCTGGCCACCCTCTGATCTCAGGCCCAGGTCCCCTCCCCCACCAGTTGCCCACCTGCACTGCCTTACTGGCAACTCCTGCACTTGGGGACTGTTTTCTGTATGCCTACAGCCCCACTACCAGCACTTGACACCTGATGTCTGCACTTACCCTTGCACTTGCCACCTGCTGGCCTTACTTTTACCTATTGTTATTTATTCTATTATCCCATGTACAGCACTCTCCCCTCCCGCCCCCGCACTTTCCCCCTTCCCCTTCCAATGCACTTACGCAAACTGAATGACACCTGGCCCAGTAGGATCGTTGTCTGTCTTCCCTCTGTTTCCCACTCCCTTGCCTCATCACACCTTGAAACACTTGTGTATAGACGCATTATAAATGCCATATCATATCATCATATCATACAAGATATCATGTTGTGCGTCAGGAACTTTGTAGTAAGGATTGCTGTTTTTTTTTGCTGAGTTCTGTTATATTATGCTGGTGATGTCTTATCTTGTGTGTTATGACATTTTGTGTACAGCAGCATCTTATATTCTGTGATTCTGGTGCATATTATTTTTTAATTAGGCTGCATTGTGTGTGCAATATTGTGTTGCATTTGCATCATGTATGATTTAAGGTCGTGGCACGATGTTCTGAATTCTCCTGTTACTGGTCGTATTTTTTCATTTATGTTAAATTGTGTTATGCTGCTCTTTGCTACTTTTTTGTAGTTATATCTAAATGATTATTGCATAGGTGTGATTCAACAGGGAGGTGCTTGGATTTAGGCACAAAGCTTTTTTTGGAAATGTTTCCAGTTCTTTTCGGGAAGAGAATAAGCAGTACCTTGGAACATTCTGTTTTCTGAAGAATTGAGAACAGGGTCCATCCATCTAGGTATTTAGAACTTTTGGTGGGGAGGGAGTTATGATATAGGGCACGCCTAGCCGCTGAACAAGCCCCCAATGAGCTGTCATCCTTTGCTTGGCATTTCTGTATGTCTCAGGTGTATGATTCTCCATTGCTCATGCCATGCCCAATAATCCAATAAAAAGCTGGCCATGGCTGATGGAACAGCCCTCACCCTGAGAGCGGCAACCAAGGGGAGTGAGAGGGCAGTGCCAGGGGGTTGCGATGACAGATGGTAACAGCCTATTGCAGCAGGTGCCCTCGGGCATCTCACCACCCAGTGACTGGGGGCAGAAAGCCTAGACAGGAGGACTGTCTTCAAGAGTGTGAACATTGGCTTAACCGGAATAGTTTCCAGGAACATGTTGGAAGTGTTCACATGAACTTTGCAAAGTGCTTTTCTGCAATTCTGCCTCTAAGAAAGCGAAGTCAGGTTTCCCCGAGGGATGTTAAGTTGAGTTAGGTTTCATTGTTGTGTCCATCGGCTTTCAAAGTGTCTTGTTATTTGATATTATACCCTAATGTGTAGTGTGCGTTTTGATAGGTTTTCCTCTGTTGTAGAATTCAAGTTGTAGTATATTGTGTTGGGGTATTATACTTTGCATTCTGTCATCTTCACTTACCTTTTTTTTTATTTAGTTGAACATGTTCTGTTGCTGTTTTCTCTAATAGTGTGTTATTCTATGTTAGGCTATGTTGTGTTTTCATGTGCTCTTTTTAATGTATGCTGTGCAACAAGCTTCTGGGGTTAGTGTTTGGATAGGTATGAAGAGCCGGTACTTGGAAGCCATGAGCAGAGAGAGATGATTAAGACACTGGAAAAACAACTGTTGAAACACAATCAATCGCACGTGCACACATACAAACACACCTTAGCGGCTCCATAGTCTCTATGTGGCACAGTACACCATCTTACCTTAGTATGTTTTACCTCTATGAAAAATGGAACATTCCAAAATATAAAATTATGACAGTGAAAAGCTCCTGAATGTGGTGCTGGCTTCAACTATTGTGGTCTGCATGCATGCAAGTCCCCCTCCACGGCTTTGACAACCACCTGCCACACACATCCTCACTGCATCGAGGAAGTGTGGAGTAAGAGGTCTGTGCTCTGCCATCCACAAACCTTTTGGAAATCAGCTTTAGCTCTCCCTCTCCTGATGTCCAAAAGTGCAAAGCAAACCTCCTTCTATCCCTGCATGAGTGTTACCAACTCACCGTATCTTCTTCTATTTCAAAACCACAGACAACCCCGATGGCACAGTGTGCAGACTTTCTCCACTGACATGACCACCGGTCGGTTGCCTGCTGTCCCTCGCCCCTTAGTTGGCTCTAGGAACTGTGTACAGCTGCTATTTGACTCTAGAGCACATTCCCACTGTCCAGGCGGGCTCCAGGCTTAATCTTGGCTCAAGGTTATCTCGTCCTTACTAATGCAAATGCTTCCTGACCAGCCGACAAATAAAGGGTTTGGCGACTATCCATGTCTCGTCTTCTGCTACCTCAACCTGCTCACCAACGACAACTGCATATTTTATCTACAGGTGGTTTATTTGTTCAAATAGATTCCTACCTCTTGGATTAGATTGTGTAATGTTGCGGGATGGTGCTCGGTTTCAAATATATTTCTCACCCAAAACCACAAGGTAACGTTCTCTGGTAATACAAACTCTTTAATACAAAATAGCCATAAGTCAATCAATCCAATTATTGAAAACAAATATGATACAATCACGTTTTGACCAACAATATGTTGAGTTCTCTAATTTTGTGCAGGGCTGCACGGCTAACATCATGAACGTAGGGGGCACGGGTAGTCCTCTGCCCACCGCCATCTGTCCCTGAGGAGAAGCTGCTCATTTCCTCTTCACTCCCCCTCACACGCTAGAAACACCTTAACTCAAAAGATTGCCAAATACGTTATTCCAATTACTAAAATAAATTTCTACTGCTGCTGAAAAAGTGTCTAATCTGAGAGCCTGTCTTGGTGCAAATTAATGTATGTTTCTACAAGTTTTAAAGCAATCCTGTGTACTTGCAGGGTCCAAACCTCTTTAAGCAAGTGGATGATGGCCCTGGGGGCAGTACGTAGGCAGTATGGGTAGGATACCCTGGTCTTCCTCACTTAGTGCCTTCACTGGGCATGGGCATGTCACATGCCAGATACAGATTCTAGTGGTCCTTAAAAAGCCTTGCCAACAGACCTGAACATTTCCCAAGACAGCTTCAACAAAATACAGGGACCGGTCTACCAAGAAACAATGGTGAAAACTCAAAAGCAATTGCAACGCTCACCACGGAACCCGCTGCAGACATGGCACTGCTGCTTTCTGCACTTGCTGGTGCCCATCCGGGGGTCTGACACAAACAATGAATTCAAGATGTCAAGAACGCGAACCTGATTCTGAAATCTGCGGTTCAGTTTCAACATCTTTTGCCTGGATACATGATACACTTGAGGAAGGAAAGCAATTCCACAGTAACCAATCACGCACCAGCAATAATACACATATGTAGGTCATTATCCATCCTGGACCCAGATGAGTTGCCCCAAGAATATAAAAGGGGTGTCGCAAAAAGGGGAGGTATGGGCGAGTGGAGATTGAGGTGTAGCATGAGCTTGGCGTGAGTTGATGGTTCTTGAAGCAGGCTGTAGATATGGGCGTGTGGAAATTGAGGTGTAGCAGGAGTTTGGTGTGAGTGAACGTTTCTTGAAGGAGGTTTTGGATATGAGTGTGTGGATATTGAGGTGTAGCAGGAGTTTGGCGTGAGTTGACGTTTCTTGAAGGAGGCTGTGGATATGGCCGTATGAAGATTGAGATGTAGCAGGAGTTTGGCGTGAGTTGACGTTTCTTGAAGGAGGCTGTGGATATGGGCGTGTGGAAATTGAGGTGTAGCAGGAGTTTGGTGTGAGTTGACGTTTCTTGAAGGAGGCTGTGGATATGGCCGTATGAAGATTGAGATGTAGCAGGAGTTTGGCGTGAGTTGACGTTTCTTGAAGGAGGCTGTGGATATGGGCGTGTGGAAATTGAGGTGTAGCAGGAGTTTGGTGTGAGTTGACGTTTCTTGAAGGAGGCTGTCGAGGAAGTTTGGTGAGACAGATAGGTGAGAGAAAGAGGCTGGAGACGAGGGGGTAAAGCGTTGAAGGCATCAGGAGGTGGATGGCGGAAGCCTCCAGGAGGTGGTGGGTGTGGTTAGTGGAAGCCATAAAGATGTGGTTGGAAGTCATCAGGAGGTCAGAGGAAACCAGGAGGAAATCCAGGGAGGCTAGCAAGGTGGTAAGTAGCAAGAATGGGAAGAAATGAGAGTGTATGCTTAGCCAAAAGTGGCCCAGAGGTCAGACTCCCATCTGAAGGGGATAAACCTATGGTGTAAGGAGAAACAAGCAAAAGGCGTGACACCAAGGAGAATCAGGGCCACAGGAGGAGTCGAGAGGTTTTTGAGAGGGCATAGATTCATGCCCCTAGTGATGAATCTCTCTTAAGCTCGTCTGTGGAAACTGGAGAAGCAAGCCACTTGGTTCTGTCATCAAATGGAAGATAAACTCCAGTTGTACCTACAGCACGTGGCCGAGACTCAGCGATGCAAGAAGGAAATGAGGTTGCTGCATCACACCAATAACCCTCAAACTGCTGTAATTCTGGCATGAGATGTCCTCACACGCTCTGTTTTGAGCTTGCTCTAGGATTGGCACGCTTGTGTTAAATAAAGCCCCTTCTTACCTGAGATTGGGCCTCATTACGACCCTGGCGGTAAGGGGTTAACGCCAGCGTTAGCTGCGCCGACCCCTTACCGCCAATTACGAGGTCCCTTAGCGCCATGGCGCTTCTAACACCTGCTTTTAGCAGGTGTTAAAATCCATGGCGCTAAGGGACCATGGAGTTAATTACGCCACCGTAATTTACGGTGGCGTAATTAACGCCTTCCCCACTCCCATTATGCCCTATGGGGCGAAAATGGGAATGGGGAAGGGTAAATGGGGATTGGGGACTTACCGCCCCGCCAAGGTCGGAATGGGGCAGTAAGTCCGCCAACCACCATGGCGTAAACGTAGTTTACGCCATGGTGGTAAAGTCACGGCCCAGGCGGTAACTTACCGCCTGGGTTGTAATGAGGCCCATTTATTGTGTTTGATCTCTTTGTGGAATGCACTTGGCTATATAATGGGCCCCATCTATTCATCATATTTTCCTTCACATGTCTTCTCTCACCCTCCTGACATTTTCATTTTTTTTAGTTTGTTTAGTTTATTTCAAACCTTTGCTACTCAGTGCAGTCTCTAATTGAAAAATCAGAAACTTACATCATTTTACATCACATGAAAACACTTAATAGAACTAAAAAGCTACAAATGCAGAAAGCGAAAAAGCTGAGAACTAACAAAAATGGGAGGAGGGAGTGCAGAGGAAGAAGGAAAGCAAAAGAAGGGGACAAACCGCTATGCAAAGACAAAAAGCTTTCATTAGGATTCATTACAGTTCAGTTGCTTTAAATTTCTTCATGAAAATGAACTCAAGAAACTTTACCAGATTCTGTGTTAAACCCTTGTTAGCCCCCCCATAGAGAGCCTCCCACCATGGCTCTGCATCGGTCCCAAAACCTTTACTAATCCAGGCGTACAGTAGGAGTGTTCTATCTATTGTTAGAACTGGGCAGAAAAGGATCAGATGTTTTAGGGTTTCTGGTTGTTTTGTACATAGTCTACAGCTATCCTCAACTGAGATCCCCCATATTTGCGCAATGTGACTTTAGTGTGGAGTATGTTCAGTCTGAATTTAAAAAATAGATCCCTTTGGTTGGCACTCTAAAATCTTTTGCGATATTGGGGGTTATGTTGGGTAGACCGGCAAGTGAGTTTGACAGCGTGTGAGTCTGTGAATTTGACCTTTTGGCTTCAGTTTCGCTCCAATCCGCAGCCCCAAAGGCCTTTTTCACAGGGCGTCAACTGTAAAGCCAAGGTTAGACAGTGTTTTTTGGCATCGATCTTGCCACAATTTCAGCGGCCAATCATTTAATCCCTCATTTTTCATATTTGTAATCTGCAATTGGGGTTGGCAATTAGTTGTATTAAATTTGCTAAAAATCGTCATGGATTTCCAAACTATCCTGACGTGTAATGAGAGGAGACCTAATTCACGTCTGACCACAGCCGTAGGTATTGCTCTAGGGAGTAGCAGAATCGTTTTCCAGAAGTGGCTTTCCAGTCTCTCCCAGACTTCCCAGGGTAGACCAAGGGATGCCGCTACTGCGTATGTGAGTGTTGGTATGACTTTTTGGTTATAGAAATGTATGAGCGGAAGGAGCGAGACCTTTCTCTACTGCCTGCCGATGATGATTCCTTGCACAGTAAGCTGTTTCACTTTAGTGTTTAGACATTCCAACCAAGGCTTTTCACAAGCACTTGCACTGATTATTACTACTAGATATTTAATTGAGGAGACAGTTTGTATTGGATTTCCACCTTTGGACCAACGAGGGATCTTCTTTTTACGTCCCCTCAGGTTTTCAAAGTATGAGACTTCGCAATATTTATTTTCAAGCTGTTTCCGATCTACGTAATTCTGCAACGCATCCAGTTTCCTTTCCAAGATGATAGAGGTTCTGTCCAATAGGACTAAATCGTCAGCGTATAAAACCCCCCTTCAGAAGTTCCGTTAATCCTAGTTGGACATGACCTTGGGGGATCTAAGACCTCTTTCATATCTGAAATCAAAAATATTATACAGGATGGGTGCCAAGGGACAGACCTGCTTAAATCCCTTGTAAGTGGTGATCCTCCTTGTTAGGGTGCCTGCCTGGTGGAGTCTGACCTGCAGGATGGTTCCGGTGTGTAGGTCTCTGATTGCTGCCACTAGGTCCCCAGGACATCCCAGGACATCCCATCGTCGTCATTTTGGCCCAGAGTAACTCTCGACTAACACTGTCAAAGGCACACTCCATGTCTATACAAGCCATGTAGGGTTTGCTAATCAGGAGTAAATTTAAACTACAGCTAACTTGCCTGCAAAGCCAGTTTGCCTGGGGTCAAAAGACCCTGTCTCCTTCACCCATTCCTTCAAGTGTAACAATAGGATTCCCGCAAAGATCTTTCCCAGGATATCAAGAAGGGCGATAGGGTGGTAATTGCCTGAAGCCGCCCTATCTCCCTTCTTGAAGATGGGGACCACAATTGCCCGCTTCCATGAGGCAGGGATTCTACCGCACCGAGCAATAAGCCTGAATAGAGCCAAACAGAAATCAGCCCAGTCCTCTGAGGCCTCCTTTAGCATCACATTTGTCATAGCATCGGGCCCAGGTGCACACAAGTTGCTAGCTTTCATTATTGTGCACAAGATTTCCTCCCTGTCAAAGAGGATCGCCCATTGGGTGCGTTGGTCATAACCAGTTTCTTCCCTCATTTTCGCCTTCAGAGCAAATAGATTTCCCAAGTGCACAACCCAGGAGTTCTCAGGTATTGGGCTTGCTTGAAGTGAACCATTATCGATCGTCCTGCCATTCAGTGGTTGCCACAGATTTCTGGAGTTTTTCAAATCCAGAGTCTGCAACATAACTTCGGAATCATTCTGGCAGACGGTTTTTCTATAAGATATTATCCAATTCTTTTATTTTATTTTCTTAATTGCCAAGGAGTGTCTTAAGCTAAATCATGGTTTAGTTCCTCTTTTTAGTGCCTCCCTGAAGATGATCAACACAGGCTCATATTCTACCCCCTCTGAATCCATCTGTTGCCAGGCAGTCCATTTTTCAGCTAAAGCTGGCACTTGGGAGGGCCTGAATCCGCAACCTGTTTCTTCCCGTTTCTCAGTCCACCTTATAGTTCCAAAGATCCGTTTTTATTGTTCCTTTCAGCTCATTCTGGAGCAGGAGAGCACCACTGGGTCATGGTCTATGTTCAGAGGGGTATACTATCAGTGATTATACCAGTGACAAAATACTACTAGATATGAAAAAGTCATCTAGAGTTGCTGGAAGTCTCTGAGTGCCATGTCGATGCCCCTTTTAAGTCTCTTTTGACTTGGCCATTTACCAATGTATGTCGCTCACCACTGTTTCCGCCATCCACCTCTCTTTTTCCTAGAGGCCGCTCTGACCATCCCATCCTTCCCCACTCCCAGACATATGCAATCAACATTTAGAACACCACAAATCATAAGCCAAGGCTCAGCCGTTTATATATACATTGAGTCTCTCGAAGACATCACACTTTCTACAAAGGTACTTGAGTTCTCAGAGCTTCGATCCCAATAAAGGTTGAACAAGGCCAAACACCCCAGCCCATTTAGAGGGTGATCCAATCATTTTATTATAATGATCTGGATGTTAGGGCTTGCGTGGATAACTCGAATGATGTTCTCTATAGACTATTTCGTATCAATGTCAGTAGTCCAGAACTGGGCCATCCGGGATTCCCTTTAGTTGCTTTATTAAGATGGGCGGTGAAGCCATCTAGTATTGGGGTTTCTCTAAGCCAGGTTTCCTGTAAGCATATAATATCCAGGTTTGCCACCACTGAATCGATGCCTTGAAAAAGATGGGAGAATCCTCTAGAATTCCAGGAGCCAATATCCAGACATCCTGCAGGCCTAGTAGCTTGACTCTATTCAGTAGGTTCCGGGGGAAAAGGCTCTCGCTAGCCAGTCCCAAGACTGTTGTTTGTCTGTCTTGGGATTATGTGGGGCTGTTCTCAAAGTCCGGCCTTTGTTTTCTTTCTCTTTGCTTATTCCTCTTATAGTAATCGTTATTGATTCTGGTCCATGTAGAACCACTGAATTAGCCCTCAAGGGTTTAGTTTGCAGGTCATCATGTTGGAAACTTTCAGTACTGCTATCGCTACTGTCACTGCTGCCTGTGCCAGTATTTTGTCTCTGATTTAGCATTTGCAGGCTTGTGCCTTTCTCCCTGGCCAACTTGGGTGGAGTCTTACAGTCATTTAAGTCCAAGCCAAGATCCCTCATTTCATTGTTCGCATTCACTAACAGAGCAGTTAAGGCGGCAGAGGCTATGTGCAGGCACACTGGGTCGTTCTCGTTTTCATTTGGGAAATCGACAATCCTGATGTCCTTGGAGTCAATCACCCGAAATCGAGGGACATGATGAAGTAAACACATTATGTTTGAACAGTTTAAGAAGAAACCGTCATCGGCCCTCAGCCCCCTTTCCAAGATTACATTGCGGTTATCCAGGTTACAGTCCTGCATCTTGTCCGATTGTGCCCGAACGTTAAATTTCGATTTATGTACACCAGCCAAGTCCTAATATTCTGGGTCCCTGATTGCTTTACGGAAAGATCTATTATTTTGTGAGAGCTCAATCATTCTAACCATCAGTGAGGACGGTTTCTCAGTTTTCCCGGGCTTGCCTGTCACTCTTGCCCGTTGAAGTGGACCGGGACAGGAGTAAGTTATGAAACAGCAGGAGGCAGTTGTAAATATAAGTATATTTAATGGATAGTATATATAATAATACAAATAAGTTACAAGGAAGGAAAGAGGAGGGAGACTGCTTGTAGCAACGAGAGCTGGACAGTTATGGTTCAATTGCAGTCCTCTCTTCTAGAACTCTATTGAGACCTGAGTTCTTAGTGTTCTGATTCTGCATACCATGATGTGATCAGGCATGTCCCACAGAGATCAGGCAGCTTCTATCAGAATGGTAATATACTACACATCTCCTTCCCTTTATATTGTCCACAAACTATATACAAAAACTGATGAAACAGAAGTTCCAGCTGGTTCACGTAAATTCCACATAGTCCTCCATCTTTTTCGGCAGACGATAAGATCTGCCAGATCTGGACATGCATCCTCCGTGTCTGGAGGTGGTTGGCAAGGAAAATTGAAATTGCTCAGAATTGCTTTCACATTTCTTCTCAACAGCACTACCACATTTACTCTTCACACCACTACTTAAATTTCTAGAAACTTTAACATTGCTAACTGTACTCTGGTCTACATTTCTCTTTTCTTTCTTGTTAAGATCATTACTTTCACACATCCAAATTCTTTCTACATTCCATATCCTTTTGTCCTCTGTCCTGACAGCATGACGAAAAGCCTCTATAACTCTAATAGGGTTGGACCATTTGCATGGTCCAATTCTTAGAGCAGGAGGAAGTAAAACCTTGACAAACTTACCAACAGCTGTAGTCATATCATACTTGTTGCTACGTACTTTCTTATCATAGTTTATCTTGTTTCTCTTTTGCGTTTCCCTAATTTTGTCCTTTGCATTGACCAAATTCTTTTCTATTTCCTTACTCCCCTTGATAAGCCAAATGGGAGCTAATTTGGTGTTTGCTTTTCTTCCCCTACTATGCTCAAAGGGAGAAAGACCTGTACTGGTGTGTGGAGTAAAACGATGGGCAATTACTTTCTCCCTGACAGCATCCTCCCAATCCATCCCATTGGCCCAAGCCATTCTGATGGTTTCTTTCAAGATTTTATTAAAACGTTCTACTAATCCATTGGTTTGGGGATGGTAAATTGAGCTAGTCTTGTGCTCAATAGCAAATTTTTTACAGAAGTCTGCTACTTCTTTAGATCTAAATTGAGTACTGTTATCGGAAAGAATACTTCCCGGATATCCTTCCCTCTCACATATATTTGATAAAAATTCAACTACAGTTTTACCCGTGATACTAGAGGCAATTAAAATCTCTACCCACCTGGTGAGGAGATCTATGACTACCAAACAATATTTTTGTACACCTTTGCAACATATGGGACCTAAAATATCCATGCTTATATCCCTCCACACACTATTGGGAATGTCGGTCATAACCATTGGTTGTCTGGAACCCACACACTTTTTTTCATCATCGCAACAAAGGATACATTCCCTAATATATCGCTCAATATGCAGGTCGCAACCAGGCCACCAATAGTCATTCCTAATTCTTTGTTTGGTCTTTATCACTCCTTGATGACCCTCATGTCCCAATTCTATGATCTTCAAACGCAGATCCGTCGGAGGAATGACTTTATCTCCTCTCATTACAAAATTACCGTGAACATGCAGTTCATCTGCAACAGACCAAAAAGCACTCAAGTCGGCCTCTTCAAATTTAGATTTCTTCATAAAATCATGGCTTTGAATTAATTCTTTCAATTTCTTGATGTTATTATCATTTGATTCAGCGTGATCCCAAACATCCTTAGAGATGGAAGAAGTTTCCACACAAAAGACAACTTCCATGTCTTCATCTTCATCGACAATCTCGGAAATGTTAGTTAAGCGAGATAAGCAATCAGCAGACACATTCTTAATTCCTGGAACATATATCACAGTGTAGTTGAACTCTTGCAACATCATGACCCATCTTCTCATCCTGTTGGATACTTTATTAAGTCCTTTCGACATGAACACTTGAGTTAAGGGCTTATGATCAGTTCGAAACTCAACTTGGTTTCCCCATATGAAGCTTCTAAACTTGTCAGCTGCCCACTTAATAGCTAAAGCTTCCTTCTCTATAGTGGCATATGAAATCTCTGCTCCCTTAAGCAATCTCGATGCAAAAGCAATTATTGCTTCCTGACCATCCTTCTCTTGAGACAACACAGCTCCCAAGCCTATGTTGCTGGCATCCGTAGTGATGATAATCTTGTCATCAGTACAAAAATTCTTTAATGCAGGAGCAGAATTTATCACATTTTTTATAAAATTGAATTCATTTTCACATTCCACATTCCATTCAAACAACTTTCTCTTGAGCGCCTCTCGTAATGGAACGGTGTGGATGGCAAAATCCTTGACAAATTTTGAGTAATATTCAGCCATACCAATAAATGTACGAATCTCATCTTTGTTACTCGGGCTCGGCATTCCCACAATGGTGTTGACCAATTGTGGTTTCGGAAAAATTCCTTCTGCTGTAATTTTAAGTCCCAAATATTCGATTTCAGTGCAATTTATCTTACATTTGTCCTTGCTTAAAGTCATGCCTGCATCACATAATTTTTGACATACATGTAATAACCTCTTGTCATGTAGTTCTTGAGTGACGGCATGAATTAATATATCGTCTTGAAAACAAATCACTCCTTCAGTATTCTTGAACATACTATACATAACCTTCTGGAAGACTGATGCTGCCGACACTAATCCGAAAGGCATTCTTTTAAATTGATACAAACCATCAGGAGTTATGAAAGCAGTAAGTTTCCTTGAACTTCTGTGAAGTTTAATCTGATGGTAAGCAGATGATAGGTCTAACGTTGAAAATATTTTAGAGGGTCCAATAGTAGAAACAATTTCTTGTATATTTGGTAGAGGATGGCGATCAGGTATGACACATTTGTTCAATTCACGTAAGTCAACACAAATTCTAAGTTTTCCTGATTTTTTTCTTATAACAACAAGTGGAGAGACCCATTCGCTGGCATCAATACTTTCTATGATTCCATCTTCTTCCATTTTCCTTATTTCCTTACAGACTTCTTCTCGTACAGCTAAAGGAATGCTTCTTAATCTTTGGGCTATAGGTTTTTGGTCTGGTTTGAGTAATATCTGATGGGTATAACCTTGAAGACATCCTATCTTATCTCAGAAAACCTTTTGCAAACCAGCTTTACGTATAACATCACTGCCATTAATCAATTCAGAATTGCCATTACTTATAGACAAAACTGATTCCTCACTGGTGGAATCCACTTTCACTCGTAATTTGCTCTGGTGAGTCCAGCTGAGTAGAGCAGTTTTCCCTTCACCAGTGATGTATATCTTGCCTTTGGCAGTTCTGTTCTTAAATTTCAACTTTCCCCAATGCCACCCGATGACATTGATCTTCACACCTCCATAGGCTCTTGGATTAATATCCGTCTCATGTAGATACTCATGTTTATTCTTGTTCCAAAATTGTCTTGGTAGGAGCGTATATTTTGCACCAGTATCAATCATCATACATACTTCATTGCCATCAATGGACACCATAGCTCTGGGACTTTCCAACACCTCCTCATCATCATCATCAGTTATGGTACATACGCAATCCTCTTGAACTTCCTTCTCACTGCGATCACTATCAGAATTGTCTCCTATCCAGTTCATGGCATTATCACGTGATCTGCAACATTTAGAGAAGTGACCTTTCCCTTTGCACTTGTTGCAAATGATCTTCAATGCTGGACAATCTGGGTCATCAGCCCAATGATTCACGTTGCCACATCTGTAACACCTTCCTTGGCGCTTTTTTCCCAATTTCCTTAATTGATTCTCTGGACTGTTTTTCTTAGAAACTTCGTATGATGAACCTTTTTGACCATATTTGCTTGACCTTTTGTCCGTTCTCAACAAATTGTATTGTTTAGTGACAGATCTCCTCTTAATGGTATTATCATTGATCATGGAAATTGACTCCTCGTCAGGTGTATCATGCATTTTACTATTGCTGCTTCCTATTTTTACTTGTTTCATCTTACTCTCCAATTCTTTAACACACTCTTCCGTGTGTTCTACTTCTTTTGCCACTCGGAGAACAGTGTCAAGGGAAGGATCACTTTCAGACCACAATTTTGCCCTCACTTTGCTACTGCGACACTCTAACATAAACTGGTCTCTGAGTCTCTCATCCAGTTGCTCATTGAAATTGCATGACTTTGCTAATTTCCTTAATGCAGTGACGAACTTTTCCACGCTTTCTCCCTCCTCCTGTGTGCGTTTGCTGAACTTGTAACGTTCCAAAATTATGCTCACCTTCTTCTCAAAGTGTTTGTCAATTTTTTTTACAGCTCGCTGGTATTCATTTAGATCCACACTCTCCTCTTCTGGTAATTCTGGAAGTGTTTCATATTTTTCTTGTCCAACAGGACCTAAACAGTGCAAGAGTAATGACTTCCTCTTCTCTGCACTACAATTGGGACCACAAATCACTCCTGCATAATGTTCAAAGGACTTTATCCACCTCTTCCAAGGCAAAGCAGGTTCATCAGTGCTAGGCATAAAGAAAGCAGGTGGAGGCACACTGCTAAATGCCATGACAATTTGTGTTTATTAGAACACAGACTGTGTATGTATGATTCAGTTAAGGCCCCGTAAAGTGCAAAACTGCGCAAGTCCAAGTTCTGCCTGAATACTGTGTATAGGTCGCAGTAATGTCCGGGAAGCGTGATGTGCACAGCACTTTCCTACAGAATCCTTACAAGTATGTGTGTCTTTAATTTTGATTAAGCAAATATGTTAAATACATCTTTTATCAGTAGAGAAATGGATTCTTAATATAAATCAGGAGGTGAGCGTTCAACTTGTATAGTGGTTAACATAAAGTATTCCATGAAATTGCGATGAAAACAAAACAGGTAACTCTGCCTTCGATGATGTGCTGTCTCTTCAGCGCTTTCAACGTGTGTATGAAACGCGGACTTGCGTTGGAAGAAAAACGGCGTACTGTGCCTTTAAAGGTGCCTTCCTTCTTCAGCGCATTCAACGCATGCGCGAAGTCCAATTAGAAGTGTAAACGGAAGAAGCCGAAAGGAAGGGCTAAGACGGCTTAGTGATGTGTAGCACGGCCCAGCAACAGCAATCGAATTTCACACATGCCGCATATGGAGCGAATGAAACGTGGCACTGGCGTGAAATATTTGAGACGAAATGGGAAACGTTACCTTCAGGAACTAGAAGACGGGGCCACTACTACGCCCTGGCATGAGCGGAGCGGCTCCGTACACAATGATGAGGCAATAGTTCAATTGGAGCCATCCTCGTCGCCAAATGAAGTGGACCGGGACAGGAGTAAGTTATGAAACAGCAGGAGGCAGTTGTAAATATAAGTATATTTAATGGATAGTATATATAATAATACAAATAAGTTACAAGGAAGGAAAGAGGAGGGAGACTGCTTGTAGCAACGAGAGCTGGACAGTTATGGTTCAATTGCAGTCCTCTCTTCTAGAACTCTATTGAGACCTGAGTTCTTAGTGTTCTGATTCTGCATACCATGATGTGATCAGGCATGTCCCACAGAGATCAGGCAGCTTCTATCAGAATGGTAATATACTACACCCGTTTATCTGCTAGTGTCAAGAATGGTGAGTTAGGTTGAGTCACTCCCTTAAACTGAAAAGATGGCCCATTGAAGTATTGGCTCACACAGTATTATAGAATAAAATATTGTTTATTCAAGATCCATAGATAAACCCACTGGCTACAACACAACAAACAATCCTTCTCCAGATAACTCAGATATGCATCTTTTCTCCTTGGTTCTACATTCCATATTCTATCTCCTGTTACATCACTGCCCCATACATACATATGCAGATGTTGGCTAAAAGATATGTTACTAAGATATTACACACCTCCCTTTCTTACACACAATTTCCCCCCCTTTTTTTTAACAAAAAATCAAAACAGCTAACCTACAAAAACAGGAAAAATAAAATGAGTTTGCTTTACACTCCTTATGTCTCAATGCAAAATTGACATAAGAATAGTATTGATATAAACAGTAGTTACAATGTTACTACACATAGGGCCTCATTCCGAGTATGGCGGTAAGGGATAGCGGCCACCGGTAACGAGACCGGTGGCGGTAATCCCTTACCGCCATACTCCGAGTTCCCTTTGCGCCTTCGCCCTTAACGCCTGCTTTGAGCAGGTGTTAAAGTCGAGGGCGCAAAGGGGCCTCCAAGCCAATAACGGTGACCGTAATGAACGGTCACCGTTATTTGCATCTTCCCCATTCCCATTGAGCCCTATGGGGGCTCATTTGGGAATGGGGAAGAGCCTTGGTGAATGGGGAATTATCGCCCCGCCAACCTTGGAATGGGGCGGTAATTCCGCCATCCACCAAGGCGTTAATAGCGCCATTGGTTAGCGCCGTACTCGGAATGAGGCCCATAGTCTTGCAAATACGCAGGTCTCTTACCAACCTGCTTAGAGTGTGTATTGTGTCCATCGCCACATCTTGTTTTGCCCTTTTGTTTACAGTCCTTCTTGGTGTCATAACTGTTGCTAATATCACTCACACTCATTTTTCCCTTTGAGCACTTGCAAACTCTACTTACTTTCCAGACTCTTCCATCAGAAACTTTTACTGCTCCATGGAATTTTTCCACAACTTTTGTCACAGGTGACCATTTCACCAAATTACCCATGGAAGGCAGCTTTATTCTCACTGAATCACCTACCTTCACTTCACAAACTTTTACCGCTTTCCTCACATCATAACGTTCCTTGTTGGCTACTTGTTTACTCATAATCCTCCTTTCAATCTCTTTAAAGTCAAGCTCTTTTTTACCCGCTCTGCCCAACCACGGTGGACACACCCTTGTATTTGTCTTTCTACCTCTAAGCATCTCAAACGGAGAGATCCCTGTGGTAGTATGAGGCGTAAATCTGTGTGCGACTATAGTGTCTTCAACTGCTTTCTTCCAATCTGTTTTACCCTCTAAAGCACACCTAATACTATATTTGATGACATTATTAAACCTTTCCACAATCCCATTAGTTTGTGGATGATAAATGGAGCTGGTTTGTGTTCAACCCCATTTTCCTTTAAAAATGGTGTCATTTCTTGTAATACTAGTTGTACCCCATTATCCGTAATGAAGGTAGTGGGATAACCTTCCCTCTTGAAAATGTCATCTAAAAACATAATAATATTTTTAGTGCAAATATTAAGTACCTATTTCACTTCCACCCACCTGGAAAGCATATTGATTAAAACAATGCAATATTTCATGTTGCTGTTACTGCTTACCGGTCTCACAATGTCCAAACCTACCTTCTCCCAAGGTATGGTGGGTACTGACATTAATGTCATCGGCTCCTGCCTAGTAATGTATCCCTTTGCAGAATCATCACACGCACAACACTCTCTAATTAATCTTTATATTTCAATGTCCATACCCGGCCACCAATAATCTTGTCTTACAAACTGTTTTGTCTTGGTCATACCCATATGTCCTTCATGTGCATCTCACCTCTGTTGGTGGAAACAATTTGTCTCCTCTCATTACAAACTTTTCATTCATATGAAATTCATCATATACCTGTCTGACTGCTTCAGGTAAATAACCTTTCCTAACTTCAATACTCTTTACTCCATCACATATAAATTTTTTGAATTTGCATAAAGCTTCATCCAATTCCATTGCTTTTTTCCATTCATCTTCAGATACCACTTCTTGAGTCATATTCAATACTTCTTCATCATCATTCTCCGATTCATCAGAGTCTACAAAATTCGTTAACCTAGATAAGCAGTCTGCACACTTATTTTTTACTGCGGGAAGGTATTCAACATCCCAATTGTATTCCTGCAAATTTGTAACCCATTTCCTAATTCTGGCAGAAACTTTATCTAAACCTTTGACTGTCAAAATTTCCTTTAACGGTTTGTGATCTGTCCGCACCACAAACTTGGTGCCCTACAAAAATGACCTTAAATTTTCAATGGACCATTTTATAGCTAGTAACTCTTTTTCTATTGTCAAGTTATTGCATTCTGCCGGTTTAAGTACCCTTGAAGCAAAGCAAATGGGATGTTCAATTCCCCCTTCAATCTGTGATAATACTGCACCTAAACCTAGATTGCTTGCATCCGTGCTGTGAATGCTTCCTTTATTTGGATTGAAGGACTTCAAAGTGGGTGCAGCATTGAGATCCTTCTTGATCCTTTTGAATTCCACCTCCCATTCTTCATCCCAGACAAACTTTACATTCTTTTTTGCTAACTTGCTCATATGGAAACTCTTCTTAGCTAAATCAGGAATGAATTTGGCATAATATTCTGCCATTCCTAAAAATGATATGACTTTATCTTTTGTGTCTGGACTGGGAAAACTAAGAATAGTGTTTACCAAATCTTGTTTAGCTTTATGCCTGTCTCAGAAATTTCATGTCCCAAATACTGTATCTGTGATCTGTTGAACTTGCATTTCTCCTTACTGAGCGTAAGACCGGCTTCTCGAAAAATATTTAACACTTTGTACATTCTATCATCATGTTCCTTCTTATCTTTCCCATAAACTAACACATAGGGCCTCATTACAACTCAGGTGGTCTGGAAATAACGGTGGCGGTAAACCCGCCGCCACCGTTGTTTCCGGACCACCTGATCCCGACTCCTGCAGGCGGGAGGTGATGTTCCCGCCAGGTCTGACCTGGCGGGTTTAACACCACGCGCCTGCAGGCGGACAAGGAAACACCGGCAGCATTACGAGATGCTGCCGGTGTTTCCATGATCCCCATTCCCATCGAGTCCCATAGGACCCATTGGGCCTCATTACGAGTCCGACGGTAACCGAGGCGTTAAAACTGCCTGGTTACCGCCGGACTCGTATTACCATTCCGCCTCTGTGATTCCCGGCATTACCGGGGCATTACAACCCCGATTTTCCAGGAATCACGGAGGCGGAATGGTGTTAATCCCCATTCCCATCGAGTCCTATGGGACTCGATGGGAATGGGGATCATGGAAACACCGGCAGCATCTCGTAATGCTGCCGGTGTTTCCTCGTCCGCCTGCAGGCGGGCGGTGTTAAACCCGCCAGGTCAGACCTGGCGGGAACATCACCTCCCGCCTGCAGGAGTCGGGATCAGGCGGTCCGGAAACAACAGTGGCGGCGGGTTTACCGCCACCGCTATTTCCGGACCGCCTGTGTTGTAATGAGGCCCATAGTCCTGAAAGCACAGGACTCCTTCCATATGATGAAATAAATTGTACATTGTACGTTGAAACACTGCAGCTGCAGAAATTAACCCAAAGGGCATTCTCCTACATTGAAACAAACCTTCACTTGTGATAAAGGTTGCTACATTCTTAGACCTAGGGTGCAAAACAATTTGGTGATAGGCAGATTTGAAGTCAAGCGTGCTCATTACCTTTGGCTCCCTAATTGAACCCAGCATTTCAGATATATTTGGCAAAGGATGCATATCAGGGATTATGCATTTGTTTACTGACCTAAGATCAATACAGAGCCTTAGTTTTCCATTCGTTTTGTGTACTATGACTAAAGGCGACACCCATTCAGAGGATTCAACCCTCTCAATAACACCTTATTCTTCCATTCTCTCCAATTACTTTTTCACAGCACCCCTAATTGCAATAGGAACTGGTCTTACTTTATGTACAACAGGAACAGCATTGCATTTCATTCTTATTTCATGTCTAAAGTTTCTTAGGCTTCCAAGTTCATCCCTGAAAACTGAATGATGTTCACGATGTTCAGATTGTACTTCTTGCTCTATGGCATACACCATTTCATCCGCACTGGAGTCTAATCATATTTTTAATCGCCTCTGATGAGACCAGCTCAACAAAGGATGAAGACCCCTTTTTGACCTATACACTTTTCCCTTTGCTGTTCTGTCTTTAAATTTCATGGTTGACCAAAATTAACCCTGTAACTCAATCCGTTTACCCCCATAGGCAACCGGTCTCACATCAATATCTGTCAACGCAATACTATCTTTGAAATGTCTATCAAATATTGTTCTTGGTAGCAATGTATATTTGGCCCCAGAGTCAATGGCCATCTTAACAACTGAATTGAAAATCTGTATGTCTGCTATAGGTTTTTCCAAATCAGCATCACAATCTTACACTATTTTGATATCTGAATTCTCAATCATAAAGGTACATTCCTCAAGTTCATCACATAACTCATCAACCCATTCAATATTCTCTGCTTTGGTTTTGCAATAGTTTGTAAAGTGTTCTTTCCTGTTACACCTTTTGCACACTACTTTTAATGCAGGACACCTATCACTACTAGCAATATGATATATGCTACCACATCTAAAACATTTTCTCCTATTATCATTCACATCCTTCTTTTCGTCTCTTTTTTCCTTGAACTTTGACACCTTCCTTCTTTCAAGTACTTGATCTTTCTTGCTTGCTTGTTTTTTTCTGGTGGTTTTACTATTATCTTCTTGTGCATACAAGACTTTTGGAGCACTGGTTATGTTTATTTTGTTATCAGTATGTTCTCTCTTTTCCAGTTCCTATATGCATCTGCTTGTATGTTCAACTTCCTTTGCAATCCTGAGAACTTCATCCAATGAGGGATTGCCTTTGGCCCATAAGGCATCCCTTACTTTACTGTCTTTACACTCTAACATAAACTGATCGCAGAGTTGCTCCTCCAAGTTAGATCTAAAAACACATGTAGTTGCTAAACCACGCAGCGCAGTTATGAATTGTTCCACTGTTTCTCCATTCTCTTGCTTTCGCTTTCTGAAGTGATATCTTTCAAGGATGATACTAATGGATTTTTCATAATGTAGATCAAGCATCTTTATACATTTATCATATTCCGTCAACCCCAAAGAATCCTGATCAGATGGTACAGGAAGATTCTCAAACTGTTCCTGACCATAGTTTCCCACACAGTGTTTGAGTAGACACCTCTTCCTCTCACTGGAGACATTTAAACCATGGGCTGCTAAGACATAATGCTCAAAAAGCTTTTTCCAACGTATACATGGGACAGGAGGTTCTCCCTGGAGTCTAAAAATAATTAGTAGGTGGTATGCTTTGCATCACTAATGTGAATTCTGGTAAGGCTATAGATGTATAACTCTCCCTGGGCCTCATTACGAGGTGGGCGGTAAGGGATTACTGGCACCGGTAAGGGCACCGGTGCCGGTAATCCCTTACCGCCCTATTACGAGGTCCCTTAGCGGGTCCCTTCCATAACGCCTGGTTTTACCAGGTGTTATGGAAGGGACCCGCTAAGGGACTTCAGAGCTAATAACGGTACCGCAATTTGCGGTACCGTTATTAGCACCTTCCCCCTTCCCATTGAGCCCTATGAGGGCTGAAATGGGAATGGGGAATGGCTTTTTCAATGGGGACTTACCAGTCCCGCAAAGGTCGGAATAGACCGGTAAGTCCCCATTGAACGGGACCGGACACGGTACCGGTTTTGGAGGTAGTCATGGCGCTTATAGCGCCATGACTACCTCCAACCTCGTAATGAGGCCCCCTGTCTTTTGATGAAGATGAACTGTTGCTGTTTGCTTCGCTACTTGATAATATTAGTTGTTTGTATGACTAACAAAACTTTAAACATACACTTGGTATTTTCTTTCCTTAGTGTAATTATGTGTTTACAATTGTATACTTGAATTGCAGTGACTAGTTTGTATTACTTGAAAGCTCAATCGTCTTTAAAAACAAATATCAACACATTTTTTTTTGGCTTAATAGAAACGTTGCAGTGCTTTCGTTAACTTGAATTGCAATAAATGAGTTTGTTTCACTTGAAAGCTCAAACGTCTTTCAAATAAATTTCAACACGTATTTCAGGTTTAGGAGAAGCGTTGCTGTGCTTTCGTGATAGTATTGCCGATTTTCAAAATGGCAGCACGTTGTATCACGTATAAAGTTCCTTTCCTCTAAGTAAACAAGCCGCACACGCAAGCATTCACTTTGGAGCAAATAGGACACGCACGCCTGTAATTCAAAATGTGCACTGTGATTGTGCTCGCAGGGCTGTTTAGTAAGAGCGTGATATTCAAAAGATGCTTTTATGTCATAAGCAGTGCTACTACCAATGATGCGCACTTTTGAGTCAGTGTTATACGCACACATATAATAATATTTTGTTTGATATATGTTACATGCTACAATTGGACTATGCACTCGCAAGTGTTGAATATACAATTGAATAAGTAATTGATCTCACCGACTTCTTGGCCTTGCAAACCTTGATTCACTGTAATGAAGTATCCAAAATGGCTATGATATCACTTGAATACTCAGCGCCGTGTGTGGTGGTGCGCTGAAAGTATTATGGTATCCAAGGTAGCTTTCTTGAGCAGATTGAACTGGTAACCCTTTTTTTTTTTTTTTGCGGTATTTAATCCTTCAGCAAGGCAAAGCGATCTGCTCTTCGTTGTGAGTCTTTTGATTGATCTCCAATTCAGTATGGATGCTCCTCCTTTGAGCTGGTAATGCTTCTTGATATCACCAACACCCTTGCATTGATGAAGATGAATAATTCCAGTGTAAACGAACAGCTACTCGGTGCGCTTCTGTCCTTAGCCAAACAATAATCCCATCCTCGTCGCCACTGAAGTATTGGCTCACACAGTATTGTAGAATAAAATATTGTTTATTCAAGATCCATAGATAAACCCAACGGCTACAACACAGCTAATAATTCTTCTCCAGATAACATCTTTTCTCCTTGGTTCTACATTCCATATTCTAACTCCTGTTACATCACTGCCCCATACATAAATATGCAGATGTTGGCTAAAAGACATGTTACTAAAATATTAAACACACATTTTGCAAATCCCTAGTCAGGTGAAATTGGACTCGTAGGCTGTTCTTCCAGGGATTCGTCAGATGAGTAGTCTTCATATGTTGACATCTGCATCAGTGGATCTTCAAAGGTTTCCGAATCAATGATCTCATCCTTCAACGGTGGAGCCACAGTTGGCTTTTCACAGGTTCTCACATTTGAGGAACTTTCCATATTGCGATCCATGCAGTGACGTTCTGTTGAAGTTCAAGGTTTTGTTGGTTCCACAAAGACCGTTCTCAAATTTCTGATAAAGTTCTGTGTGCCACAGCCATTAGGGGTTTTCCATAAGGGCATATTCTTTAGTTTCTTCAGCTTCCTAAGGTGCTCTGGTTTTTTTGCTGCTGCTGGCTCTTTAGATTGCCTTGGGCCTCCTGAAAAATTGGAAACGGGACCACACTGATGGCAGTTTCCGAAGCATTTTCCTCTTTTGCCATAGCCATCGGAAATTTCTGAATTACAGCCACTCTGGACCTGAGAAACTCCTGAAAGTCCTGGGATAATGGGGGCATGGAGAGTTCCGGAAGGCAAGTAAGGGTCTGAGGGGGGGGGCTCCTGTGAGTGACCCATCTTCATTATCTCGGTTGGTGAAGACTGAACACTGCCCACTAAAGCAGCTGAGCTAGAGTTAGGTTCGGCCTGTGAGGGGCACAGGGTCAGGTCTGCAGGCTAGGTTTTCTATCCACGGTGTAGTCTTTTTACCTCAATAGTTAGATGTCTCGAATCCCTCCAAGAAAAGCTTTTTTTTCCTCACTCGCCACTTGTATCAGTTCAATTAGCGTTTTTATAATCACCCCCTCTGTTTCTCTTTTTTTTGCTCTTTTGTCTCGAGGCCTCAATGAACGATTCAATGAAGACAATCTTTGTATGCATTAGAGCAAGCAATGTCGCTTGATCCTTGAAACGGTTGTTTAGGTTTTCGTACAGTTTACGGGACGGTGCCATAGAAGCTTGTAGTTGGGCAATCTGTGTGTCCAGGAGGCCATTCGCCAAAGGGACGTCCGTAGACTGTAGCTCCCGAGAACTCTTTCCTGGAGCAAGGGTTTCTCTTGACTTTTGATGTATTGTCAGGTTCCAACTTGCATCCTGATCAGAATCCTCACTCGAGTCTACACATGAGCTTAGCGAATAACGCTGTTTACCCCTGGGACATGGCTCACACACGTCCATTGGAGGGTCAAGGCCAGATGACATTGAGAAAAGAGCAGGAGATACCAGGGGGTCCTCTAGACATAAAGCTGGTTTGAGCTTCTTGGCTGGTAAAGTCGAGCAGGGTTCTAAGTCTCTTCCTTCTTCTGAGAGCGAGCGGTTTTCGCCCCGGCAACTGGCGTCCACACTTAGTTGTAGCGTCAGGTTAGCAATATCTTTAGTGAGTCTGCCCGCTAGTATGGACTTCTCTCGTACAGTGAATCTATGTTTGCATAAATTAATCTTCAAACAGTTGCAGGCGAGTGCTCTTAGATGCCTGGATTCCACAATCAGATTAGATGGAACAGTTTGAGGCACAGTCAGCTTTTTACCATTGTCTTGGAGGGGCCCGATGTTTATAAAGGGGTCCTGTTCATTGTTACCTCTTTTGTTTGAGTGGGTGAGCCGTGAGGAACAACCAGTCGGAACAAGGCAAGAGTATCAGAGTTTGCCAATAAGTCCGCATCTGATGGACCGCACCACACTTCCTCCCGGATTGGTGCGGTGATGCTGGTAGTGTAAGCCAGATATTAATACCCAGAGGTTTCAAAGTGCGTACCCGGGGATCAAACCTGTGTTGCACTGTGTCGTCTTGCTTCTAAGGCGACCACGTTGTCCCTGAGCTATCCTCCCGAGGCTCTGGAGGTTTTAGTCATTTTTCTGTTACTCTGCGGCCCGCAAAGGAGTGAGGCAGTCCAGAGCCATGCTCACTGTCTCTCTGACACATCCCAGCGCGGAACACGCCAAACACTCCCACAACACTCTGCCTTGCTCCGCTCCAGTGAGAGGCTTTAGGAGTTTTCGAGTCGCGATGCGCTCCTCCCACCAGGAAGGAAAGCAAAGGCTGACTGGTGAATCAGCACAGGACAGAGTCTCTCGCCAGCATGCCAAATACTCCTGCAACACCAGTTAATCCAGTTCCCTGCTGTACAAAGAGCAGATGGTCCTGTAAACTGAGCCGTTTACCCACAGTTATCTGGGTTCACTTTGCTTTAACTTGTTAACCTCGTTCGGCAACTGTACCTCTAGCAAGTGGTTGGAAAGGGGTTGTTTATATGAAGAGCCCAACAACCGCTTATAAGGTTCCCAGTCACATAGGAATCCCTGTCGGTTTGCTGTAATCTGAGCAGAGGACCTACATACTCAGGGGCTCACTCTTCCCCACTTAACACCACTAAACTCTCTGCAAAGTTAAATCCTAGGCAGTGAGCTTGCCTAACAACTTTTAATTCTTTACATCTTCACGACACTCCATGCCAGCTCGCGCCTAGACCCAAGTGCTAGATATTGCCAGCATCCCTCACTATTCGCTCTCCTCAGAGTATTTTGACCATTATTTTCAGGTGTTGCCACTGCACTATGAACTGTAGTTGGGAAGCATAAAAGTAATAACGCCTCCGCACCAAGGCTGTCGCAAGCACGTGCAGCAACCTCGGAAGGAGTGTAAGGAACACATGGTGGCAATAGTAAGACAGACACAAGTGACCACAGTTCAAGGATGCTTATTGAACTTTCGCAAGCATGTGATAAACCCCTATCTAAACTAAATCTACAGATGGGCAGAGGCGTAGACAGGGTAGGGCCTGAGCGGGCAAGGCCCGCCCAAAATCTGTAAATGCCCACTAAGCAGCAATATGTGGGCATTTACAGATGTTCACGTCACTGTATAGGGCCCAACTACAAGCATCAGGCCCCAATTGTTAGACATGCCTGGCTACGCCTCTGCAGATGGGAGCAAGCTACTACCCTCAAATCATAATAATGCAGTCCAACTGGAGTCTTGACAAATAAAATGGGCCTATACTAAAAAAAACTTTTGCCAATCCTTACAATCCTTACCACTAATTTACAAATATTGTGGGGTAATGTGTATGAAAAAGAAAGAAGTGTTCACAAATGAAATGTCAGGATGCTTGAGCCGTTTTCAGCATGGGGTAAGGCAGGGTATTCGAGCAAAGCGCACACTCTGGCTTCTGCGGCACGAGGATACAGTTCACTTTTCCACAAATCCGGGCCTTCAGTGTCCAGGTCTCTTTACCTCTTGCAAGCCTCTTGACTCAAAGGGCCTGCTGTACAAAACAAATGTTCCTTCTCAGGTGACTCACAGTTCACCCTAGAGCCCCCTCAGCCAAGATCAGATCCGTTTCACAGCAGTATCCTAGAATTCTTTCTCGGGTGACTCACGCTTCACCTGGATTCCCCTCAGCTGGGCTCAGATCCTTTTCACATCAATTAGTCTCCCTCAGCCAGGCTCGGACCAATGTCGATGCACTTTACATGATCAGAGACTTTCAAATGTACACAGGGTTTATCTTGACCCGTTGTATGACCACTTCGATGTCAATCTTCCTTTTTAATATAAAGCATCAGTTGTATACCTAACAGAGACTGTTGAATGAGCACCCACGTGGTGCCGGACCACTCTGTATATAGAATCTTTGCTTGACCTTCCAAAAGTTCAATCAGTCTTGATAGCTTTCAATTAAATTTGCATCGCTCATCGCAATCACCTCTCACACAGTTCTCTTTATACAAAGTTGCTGCTTGCAACCTTGGTTCGAAACACAAGCTGGTTTTGATATCGGTATCTCTGACTCACCAGCTGTGCTTTCTTTTGTAGCGCTGCTTTTTTGTACAAGCCAAGGACCGTACCACGGCGGCAATCGCTCCTCCCCGCCTAGGTTATCGATGCAGGAGAGCCCCGGGTACCTCCGACACACAGCACAGGTTTGATCAGCCTTCGTTCCTGGTCTTCGGTTTCTTACTTTCCAAGGTTCACGAAAGTAACGGTCTTTAGAATTCAAGGGTACTTCCCTTCTTGCGACCCTCTCTGGTCTCGCCCTCTTTCTCCTTGTATTAAACTGGCATCTTGGAACTGCAGTCTCCGTGTGTGTTTTACCTTGCTCAGAGAGTGCTTGCATTCTCTGCCTTTTATCCGTGTGGGGAAGTGTAATGGAAGTCAGGTATGTGTAATGATCCGTAATTTTCTGATCTTGCCTGACCATGGTGTTGGGACAGGTCAGGTACATGACTCTGGTGTTAGTCCATTGTCGCTCACAGTGGGCTGTCTGTGAGAAAGTGTTTGTGTCGGGAAAGGGGGGAGGATTGATTTCCTAGGTATCCTACCTGGTAGGATGGGAAAAAGGTGTTATAAGGAATGAGATACCACATCTCACCCTTCAGTGTCCCACTTCCACTCCCCGAAGACCACTCACCCAGGTAATCCTCCTCCACTGGTCCACCCCAGGAACTGGATCCAAAAGTGATGGTTGTGTCCTGGCCACCTGGATGACAGATCCCTAGGGACTAGCTTGTGAGACACCTTCAGGTTTCTCACAGGAGTCATATTGGCCCAGCATTGATACGGGTAGCTTTGACCAGAGCAGTAGTTCTCTTCCTAATCCTTCCACCACCCTCACAATATTATCTTGGAATGGATCCTCCAGCTCACTGTGCAGAGAGATACCCACATAGGAGTCCGTCGGAGGAAACTGGGCAATCCTGCTTTTCTGGAGTCTGATTGAGCCTGCACTATGGGAAAATACACAACTTGTTCCCATTAATATGCAGTCCTGCGCAGACGCCACATTTCCCAAGGCTTTCCATTAACTTAGGTACACGTTTCGCAGGATCTCCAAGAAGTGTCAACAGGTCATCAGCATTTAGGGCCACAGTTTGATCCCTATTCCAGTGCCCAACTACCTAAATCCCTCCTTAGCCCATTGGCTAATGGTTTGCAGAAAGGCGATCTTGCTAGGGAGCACCCTTGCTGCGTCCCTCTCTGTATTTCCCGGCTCTTCGATACTATTGAGCCTGTTCTAACCTTAGCATTTGATTAGTCCTTGGCGCTGTTATGCAATTACAGTGGTGACTGGCACAGTATTAAAACCTCTCAGCATAACATAACATTAGAGTCCAGAACAGTCCCTCACATTGTTAAACACTGTCGTGAGGAAACGTTGTGCTCCTGTCGGTGGGCTACTTTGATAAATATGCGTAAACATGTGGCACCATTTAAAGTGCTGGCCTGTGGGAACCCGTTTGAAAACACCGAGTCTTACAGGTTGTTTTTGGCCTAGTGTAGCTCCCCGAGGCGAGGTTCCCTCACCCTGGCTGTTGCCATAAGTATGGTCCTGAGGATTCCATCTACACTTCCTGCTGTCCCATTGGATCTATGTGATCACGCACCGCCCATAATGTTGACTTTGAAAATTCTGACTTCCATTACGGCACGGCACAGTGCTCACATACATCACTTTGGCCCGCATCCATAGCCCGCGGCCCCTTCTGCTCCCTACTTACCTTTCGGGGGCACACTTCTGTGTGTGCCGCAGGGTCCTTTTTCATTATTATTTGATTTCAACGTTATCGTCCCCCGCAACCTCCGATTCCCATTACACTGAACAAGAGGAGCAGGGGACACCCCCGCAATACCCGCTCCCCTTATTCACTATAATAGGATTCTTTTTTTTGCATAGATCCCGCATTTGCCCCGTACCAACTTCCGACTGCACCTTCAGTCGGAATTCTGGTATGTGGCAAAAGCACAGTATTGTACAGGTCGGACTTTTAGAGTCGACATATATGTATGATACCCTCCTAATGGGGAAGAAGGGCCAACATGCCATTCTAGAAGCGTGACTCGTGCACAGCAAGGCTGATGAGCTGCAACACACCACATTGGCTTGGATCAGTTTGGTTCTACAGCTAGAATCTGTTTGTGTCCAGTGGAGTCTTCTAGATGCTTCCATGTTCTCTAGTCTTTTCCTGAACATTGCTGTGAATAGGCCCTGAAGCTGTGCAAGGGAACACTAGATTTCTGTGTGTATTGCCTTATCCTCTGAATGGGAAGTCTCTGTCTTGGCACAATACCAACCACACCCACTGTGAGACTGCCATCAATTGCACCTGGATGTAGCAGTGGGTGTCTTACTAGATAGACACCTATCTTTGTCGATGGTCTTCAGGAACGTTTATATTGCATTACTAGTGATTTGCTAAATTGGGAGATATTTTTCTAAAGGTATGGCATATCCTGTATTTTCTTCCAGGCACCCTGCTCAGACTGTGACTCCATGGCCTCGTGTCCTTCGAACAGCACTGACATGGTAAGTTTTCTTCTTTTCCCCCCTTCCATGTGGTGAATGTGGCATTCTCTTGGTATGCCCCAACCTCTTAAAGAACCTTCCTGCTGCAATTCAAGAAAGATCTAACGAACCTGCTCTTCAAGGAACACTTCCCCGACCAATGCGGACCATAAGTAGACACTTCCCCGACCAATGCGGACCATAAGCAGACACAGCCACTTCCCGACCAATGCGGACCATAAGCAGCCACTTCCCCGACCAATGCGGACCATAAGCAGCCACTTCCCCGACCAATGCGCACTATAAGCAGCCACTTCCCCGACCAATGTGGACGATAAGCAGACACTTCCCCGACCAATGCGGACTATAAGCAGCCACTTCCCCGACCAATGCGGACCATAAGCAGACACAGCCACTTCCCCGACCAATGCGGACCATAAGCAGCCACTTCCCCGACCAATGCGGACCATAAGCAGACACAGCCACTTCCCGACTAATGCGGACCATAAGCAGCCACTTCCCCGACCAATGCGGACCATAAGCAGCCACTTCCCCGACCAATGCGGACCATAAACAGACACTTCCCTGACCAATGCAGACCATGAGTAGACTCTTTCCATTAGGCTGTGCAACCAACAATGGGACAACAACGCTGACCTCTCTGCTAAACTAGCTCTCTCCCCTAACTGCACCATTAACTTCATAGTCACATACAGACCACCAGGCTCCCCGCCAGACTTCCAAAAGCAACTCCTCCAAATCTTAGACAGCAACCTAAAAAGATCCACTAAAACCATCCTACTTGGCGACCTTAGCCTTGGCTTAGATGACCCCAAGGATAAGGCTACCGCACACTTAGCCAAGGATCTCTCCCACATGGGGTTCGAACACAAAATCACCAGACCAACTCACTGCAAAGGTCGGACCATCGACTGGTTAGCAGATCACAACTGCGCATCAACCATCACCTCCATCTCAGCCCTCCCTTGGACGGATCACTATCTCATCCAATTTTCCATTCCAAATACACCCATTCGTAAAACCCTTACTCATGCCCCCCCGCTAAAGTCAGAAGCTCCCAAAAACTCACTGCTACCAACCTCGCTCCTCTTCTTGATATCCCTGAACTCAAGCATCCTTTTAACCAAGACCCCACCTCTCTCACCAACATCTATAACAATGCCCTCACCCAAGCCATTGAGTCAACTGCCCAATCCATGCACTCCAACTCCTGGTTTTCAGAAGAACTATCTGCCTTGCGCACCAAGAAACGAAAAGCCCTATCCAACTGTCAATAAACACCCAACCAATCGTCTCTCAACGAGTTCAAAGAAATCTCACGGACCTACAAAAATGCCATATTCAAAGCCAAATCCGAATCCTATAATCAAAGAATTACCAAAGCCAGCTCCAAATCCAGAGAAATATTCTGTATATTCAAAGGACTCCCCACTCCCGAGTCCAGCCCTGACGAAATCATCAAGGATGAAGCTTGGTGCACAGGCATCCAGACAGCCCTCCTAAACAAAGTTAAAACGCTCCAAGACAAAATAGCATCCCAGCGTAAAGCACTCAACAACCTCCCCATGCCCCCCTCAATCCCATCTCACAACCCTCACGCGCAAATACCTCTCTTTGCCTTTAGAGAAGTCACAGAGCTAGAAGTCTCCGCCCGACTCAAAAATATCAAACCTTCCACATGCAAAGGGGATAAATGCCCACCCACCATCATTAAAGAGTGCACAGAAGCACTCAGCCCTATCATCACAGCTTTCATCAATGCCTCTTTCTCCTCCGGAACCGTACCTCAATACCTAAAAGAAGCCTGGGTTTGCACCACTCCTAAAAAAAACCCTCTCTAGATCCCACCTCCGCCAATAACTATCGCCCCATCACCACCGTCCCCTTCCGCCTCAAAATCCTAGATAAAGCCACCCATAACCAAATCCAACACTTTTTTGAAACCTATGCCATTCTAGGCCGAAGGCAATCGGGATTCCGCAAAGGCCATGGGACTGAAACTGCCCCCCTAAATTTAAAGAATCAAATTACCAAAATAATGGACACAGGCAAACTTGCTCTCCTCCTACTACTCGATCTCTCTGCAGCATTTGACCTAGTGGACCATGGCATCCTCACATCTCACCTATTCAATGCAGCTCACTTCTCTCACAAAGCAACTACTTGGATCACATAATTTCCAGAAGGTAGAGCTATGAAAGTGTACTCTAACCAGGCCAACGCTCCCCCTACCACCATAAGCTGAGGAGTCCCACAAGGGTCATGCACTGCACCGACCCTCTACAACCTCTTCACTAAACCCCTCTTTGACGTACTGGACTCTCCCGGCATTGCCTACACAAAATATGCCGATGACACACAAGTTCTCCTCCCCATCACTGGAGACTATGTCCAAGACACAGAAGCCCTCCTCAACATCTACACCACGATCCAAACCTGGATGGCTATTAATGGTCTTTGCCTTAATGGCGACAAAACAGAGATCATCATCCTGGCCCCCAGTGAAACTCTATCTGAGCTCAGCCAAGAATACTCACACATGACCATTGACAACATTAGCATACCTGTCTCCTCTGCCGTGAAGACCCTAGGAGTCTACCTAGACGCTACACTCTCCATGACAAGACAAATCAGCGCCATCTCCTCTTCATCCGCACTGACCACCAAACTCATCTATGCCATAAAACCCTACCTTACCACTCCTAACTGCCTCTCCATCGCTAGAGCCACCATAGGAGCCAGACTAGATTATTGCAACGCCCTTCTAGTGGGCACATCATCCAAAAATCTAAACAAGATCCAAATAGTGCAAAACAATGCACTCCGTGCTGCTCTACACATCCCCAAATTTGACCATGTATCGCAGGCCCGAAGAAATGCTCACTGGCTCCCAGTCAAGGAAAGAATCAATTTCAAAATACTCACCCTCACACACAAATGAATCAATCACACTGCACCGTCCTATCTAACAGAACCATAACTTGGAAATCTTCCCTTCTTCCTACAAGAAGCCACTATGCCAACCAACTCCAAGTTCCTGCCATAAGAAGAGCCAAAGCTGGTGGTATCGGCTTCCCACACAGAGCACCCAAGCTCTGGAACGACCTCCCCAACTCTCTGAGCTGAACCCTCTCTGTACTCCTTACGCAAATCCATCAAACCACTCGTTTTACATAATCTTTCCGCCCTCCCCCTGCTGACGAACTGTACCTTAATGTTTTTATGTCTGTACTACCATCTTATGTAACTAAAAATGCTACTGTCAAGCAAAATGCCTTGTAATCATTATTCACCCTCCTTGGGTAACCAGCCAATGTTTTATATGTAACAGCGCCACAATGACCACGGGCTGTTGTGCGCTTTAAAAATACGAATAAATAAATAAATAAAGACTTCCCCGACCAATGCGGATCATAAGCAGACACATCCCCGACTAATGCGGACCATAAGTAGACACTTCACCGACCAATGCGGACCATAAGCAGACACTTCCCCGACCAATGCGGACCATAAGCAGACACTTCCCCTACCAATGCGGACCATAAGCAGACACTCCCCCTACCAATGCGGACCATAAGCAGACACTTCCCCGACCAATGCGGACCATAAGCAGACACTTCCCAGACCAATGCAGACCATAAGCAGACACTTCCTGACCAATGCAGACCATAAGCAGACACTTCACCGACCAATGCGGACCATAAGCAGACACTTCCTGACCAATGCAGACCATAAGCAGACCCTTCCCTGACCAATGCAGACCATAAGCAGACACTTCACCGACCAATGCGGACCATAAGCAGACACTTCACCGACCAATGCAGACCATAAGCAGACACTTCCCCAACAAATGCGGACCATAAGCAGACACTTCCCCGACCAATGCGGACCATAAGCAGACACTTCTTGACCAATGCAGACCATAAGCAGACCCTTCCCTGACCAATGCAGACCATAAGCAGACACTTCACAGACCAATGCGGACCATAAGCAGACACTTCCCCGACCAATGCGGACCATAAGCAGACAATTCACTGACCAATGCAGACAATAAGCAGACACTTCACCGACCAATGCAGACCATAAGCAGACACTTCCCCAACAAATGCGGACCATAAGCAGACACTTCCCCAACAAATGCGGACCATAAGCAGACAATTCACTGACCAATGCGGACCATAAGCAGACACTTCCCGACCAATGCGGACCATAAGCAGACACTTCCCCAACCAATGTGGACCATAAGCAGATACTTCCCCGACCAATGCGGACCATAAGCAGACACTTCCCCTACCAATGCGGACCATAAGCAGACACTCCCCCTACCAATGCAGATCATAAGGAGACACTTCACCGACCAATGCGGAGCATAAGCAGACACTTCCTGACCAATGCCGACCATAAGCAGACACTTCCCCGACCAATGCGGACCATAAGCAGACACTTTCCGACCAATGCGGACCATAAGCAGACACTTCCCTGACCAATGCGGACCATAAGCAGACACTTCCCCGACCAATGTGGACCATAAGCAGATACTTCCCCGACCAATGCAGACCATAAGCAGACACTTCCCCGACCAATGTGGACCATAAGCAGATACTTCCCCCACCAATGCGGACCATAAGCAGACACTTCCCCAACCAAGGCGGACCATAAGCAGACACTTTCCCGACCTATGCAGATCATAAGGAGACACTTCACCGACCAATGCGGAGCATAAGCAGACACTTCCTGACCAATGCCGACCATAAGCAGACACTTCCCCGACTAATGCGGGCCATAAGCAGACACTTCCCAGACCAATGCGGACCATAAGCAGACACTTCCCCGACCAATGCGGACCATAAGCAGACACTTCCCGACCAATGCGGACCATAAGCAGACACTTCCCTGACCAATGCGGACCATAAGCAGACACTTCCCGACCAATGCGGACCATAAGCAGACACTTCCCTGACCAATGCGGACCATAAGCTAAGCAGACACTTCCCCGACCAATGCGGACCATAAGCAGACACTTCCCCAACCAATGCGGACCATAAGCAAACACTTCACCGACCAATGCAGACCATAAGCAGACACTTCCCCAACAAATGCGGACCATAAGCAGACACTTCCCCAACAAATGCGGACCATAAGCAGACACTTCCCCGACCAATGCGGACCATAAGCAGACACTTCCTGACCAATGCAGACCATAAGCAGACCCTTCCCTGACCAATGCAGACCATAAGCAGACACTTCACCGACCAATGCGGACCATAAGCAGACAATTCACTGACCAATGCGGACCATAAGCAGCCACTTCTCCAACCAATGCGGACCATAAGCAGACACTTCCCCGACCAATGCAGATCATAAGGAGACACTTCACCGACCAATGCAGAGCATAAGCAGACACTTCCTGACCAATGCCGACCATAAGCAGACACTTCCCCGACCAATGCGGACCATAAGCAGACACTTCCCGACCAATGCGGACCATAAGCAGACACTTCCCTGACCAATGCGGACCATAAGCGGACACTTCCCCGACCAATGTGGACCATAAGCAGATACTTCCCCGACCAATGCGGACCATAAGCAGACACTTCCCCAACCAATGCGGACCATAGGCAGACACTTCACCGACCAATGCGGACCATAAGCAGACCCCCCCTGACCAATGCAGAGCATAAAGAGATACTTCCCCGACCAATGCGGACCATAAGCAGACACTTCCCCAACCAATGCGAACCATAAGCAGACACTTCCCCAACAAATGCGGACCATAAGCAGACACTTCCCCGACCAATGCGGACCATAAGCAGACACTTCCTGACCAATGCAGACCATAAGCAGACACTTCACCGACCAATGCGGACCATAAGCAGTCACTTCTCCAACCAATGCGGACCATAAGCAGACACTTCCCCGACCAATGCAGATCATAAGGAGACACTTCACCGACCAATGCGGAGCATAAGCAGACACTTCCTGACCAATGCCGACCATAAACAGACACTTCCCAGACCAATGCGGACCATAAGCAGACACTTCCCAGACCAATGCAAACCATAAGCCGACACTTCCCAGACCAATGCGGACCATAAGCAGACACTTCCCCGACCAATGCGGACCATAAGCAGATACTTCCCCGACCAATGCGGACCATAAGCAGACACTTCCCCAACCAATGCAGACCATAAGCAGACACTTCTTGATCAATGCAGACCATAAGCAGACCCTTCCCTGACCAATGCAGACCATAAGCAGACACTTCACCGACCAATGCGGACCATAAGCAGACAATTCACTGACCAATGCGGACCATAAGCAGACACTTCCCGACCAATGCGGACCATAAGCAGACACTTCCCCAACCAATGTGGACCATAAGCAGATACTTCCCCGACCAATGCGGACCATAAGCAGACACTTCCCCAACCAATGCGGACCATAAGCAGACACTTCACCGACCAATGCGGACCATAAGCAGACACTCCCCCTACCAATGCAGATCATAAGGAGACACTTCACCGACCAATGCAGAGCATAAGCAGACACTTCCTGACCAATGCCGACCATAAGCAGACACTTCCCCGACCAATGCGGACCATAAGCAGACACTTCCCGACCAATGCGGACCATAAGCAGACACTTCCCCGACCAATGTGGACCATAAGCAGATACTTCCCCGACCAATGCGGACCATAAGCAGACACTTCCCCAACCAATGCGGACCATAAGCAGACACTTCCCCGACCAATGCAGATCATAAGGAGACACTTCACCGACCAATGCGGAGCATAAGCAGACACTTCCTGACCAATGCCGACCATAAGCAGACACTTCCCCGACTAATGCGGACCATAAGCACACACTTCCCAGACCAATGTGGACCATAAGCAGACACTTCCCCGACCAATGCGGACCATAAGCAGACACTTCCCGACCAATACGGACCATAAGCAGACACTTCCCTGACCAATGCGGACCATAAGCAGACACTTCCCGACCAATGCGGACCATAAGCAGACACTTCCCTGACCAATGCGGACCATAAGCTAAGCAGACACTTCCCCGACCAATGCGGACCATAAGCAGACACTTCCCCAACCAATGCGGACCATAAGCAAACACTTCACCGACCAATGCAGACCATAAGCAGACACTTCCCCAACAAATGCGGACCATAAGCAGACACTTCCCCAACAAATGCGGACCATAAGCAGACACTTCCCCGACCAATGCGGACCATAAGCAGACACTTCCTGACCAATGCAGACCATAAGCAGACCCTTCCCTGACCAATGCAGACCATAAGCAGACACTTCACCGACCAATGCGGACCATAAGCAGACAATTCACTGACTAATGCGGACCATAAGCAGTCACTTCTCCAACCAATGCGGACCATAAGCAGACACTTCCCCGACCAATGCAGATCATAAGGAGACACTTCACCGACCAATGCGGAGCATAAGCAGACACTTCCTGACCAATGCCGACCATAAGCAGACACTTCCCCGACCAATGCGGACCATAAGCAGACACTTCCCGACCAATGCGGACCATAAGCAGACACTTCCCTGACCAATGCGGACCATAAGCAGACACTTTCACGACCAATGTGGACCGTAAGCAGATACTTCCCCGACCAATGCGGACCATAAGCAGACACTTCCCCAACCAATGCGGACCATAGGCAGACACTTCACCGACCAATGCGGACCATAAGCAGACCCCCCCTGACCAATGCAGAGCATAAACAGATACTTCCCCGACCAATGCGGACCATAAGCAGACACTTCCCCAACCAATGCGAACCATAAGCAGACACTTCCCCAACAAATGCGGACCATAAGCAGACACTTCCCTGACCAATGCGGACCATAAGCAGACACTTCCTGACCAATGCAGACCATAAGCAGACACTTCACCGACCAATGCGGACCATAAGCAGTCACTTCTCCAACCAATGCGGACCATAAGCAGACACTTCCCCGACCAATGCAGATCATAAGGAGACACTTCACCGACCAATGCGGACCATAAGCAGACACTTCCTGACCAATGCCGACCATAAGCAGACACTTCCCAGACCAATGTGGACCATAAGCAGACACTTCCCAGACCAATGCAAACCATAAGCCGACACTTCCCAGACCAATGCGGACCATAAGCAGACACTTCCCCGACCAATGCGGACCATAAGCAGACAATTCACTGACCAATGCAGACAATAAGCAGACACTTCACCGACCAATTCAGACCATAAGCAGACACTTCCCCAACAAATGCGGACCATAAGCAGACACTTCCCCAACAAATGCGGACCATAAGCAGACAATTCACTGACCAATGCGGACCATAAGCAGACACTTCCCGACCAATGCGGACCATAAGCAGACACTTCCCCAACCAATGTGGACCATAAGCAGATACTTCCCCGACCAATGCGGACCATAAGAAGACACTTCCCCTACCAATGCGGACCATAAGCAGACACTCCCCCTACCAATGCAGATCATAAGGAGACACTTCACCGACCAATGCGGAGCATAAGAAGACACTTCCTGACCAATGCCGACCATAAGCAGACACTTCCCCGACCAATGCGGACCATAAGCAGACACTTCCCGACCAATGCAGACCATAAGCAGACACTTCCCTGACCAATGCGGACCATAAGCAGACACTTCCCCGACCAATGTGGACCATAAGCAGATACTTCCCCGACCAATGCGGACCATAAGCAGACACTTCCCCGACCAATGTGGACCATAAGCAGATACTTCCCCCACCAATGCGGACCATAAGCAGACACTTCCCCAACCAAGGCGGACCATAAGCAGACACTTTCCCGACCAATGCAGATCATAAGGAGACACTTCACCGACCAATGCGGAGCATAAGCAGACACTTCCCCGACTAATGCGGGCCATAAGCAGACATTTCCCGACCAATGCGGACCATAAGCAGACACTTCCCTGACCAATGCGGACCATAAGCAGACACTTCCCGACCAATGCGGACCATAAGCAGACACTTCCCTGACCAATGCGGACCATAAGCTAAGCAGACACTTCCCCGACCAATGCGGACCATAAGCAGACACTTCCCCAACCAATGCGGACCATAAGCAAACACTTCACCGACCAATGCAGACCATAAGCAGACACTTCCCCAACAAATGCGGACCATAAGCGGACACTTCCCCGACCAATGCGGACCATAAGCAGACACTTCCTGACCAATGCAGACCATAAGCAGACCCTTCCCTGACCAATGCAGACCATAAGCAGACACTTCACCGACCAATGCGGACCATAAGCAGACACTTCCCGACCAATGCGGACCATAAGCAGACACTTCCCTGACCAATGCGGACCATAAGCAGACACTTCCCCGACCAATGTGGACCATAAGCAGATACTTCCCCGACCAATGCGGACCATAAGCAGACACTTCCCCGACCAATGTGGACCATAAGCAGATACTTCCCCCACCAATGCGGACCATAAGCAGACACTTCCCCAACCAAGGCGGACCATAAGCAGACACTTTCCCGACCAATGCAGATCATAAGGAGACACTTCACCGACCAATGCGGAGCATAAGCAGACACTTCCCCGACTAATGCGGGCCATAAGCAGACACTTCCCGACCAATGCGGACCATAAGCAGACACTTCCCTGACCAATGCGGACCATAAGCAGACACTTCCCGACCAATGCGGACCATAAGCAGACACTTCCCTGACCAATGCGGACCATAAGCTAAGCAGACACTTCCCCGACCAATGCGGACCATAAGCAGACACTTCCCCAACCAATGCGGACCATAAGCAAACACTTCACCGACCAATGCAGACCATAAGCAGACACTTCCCCAACAAATGCGGACCATAAGCGGACACTTCCCCGACCAATGCGGACCATAAGCAGACACTTCCTGACCAATGCAGACCATAAGCAGACCCTTCCCTGACCAATGCAGACCATAAGCAGACACTTCACCGACCAATGCGGACCATAGGCAGACAATTCACTGACCAATGCGGACCATAAGCAGTCACTTCTCCAACCAATGCGGACCATAAGCAGACACTTCCCCGACCAATGCAGATCATAAGGAGACACTTCACCGACCAATGCAGAGCATAAGCAGACACTTCCTGACCAATGCCGACCATAAGCAGACACTTCCCCGACCAATGCGGACCATAAGCAGACACTTCCCGACCAATGCGGACCATAAGCAGACACTTCCCTGACCAATGCGGACCATAAGCAGACACTTCCCCGACCAATGTGGACCATAAGCAGATACTTCCCCGACCAATGCGGACCATAAGCAGACACTTCCCCAACCAATGCGGACCATAGGCAGACACTTCACCGACCAATGCGGACCATAAGCAGACCCCCCCTGACCAATGCAGAGCATAAAGAGATACTTCCCCGACCAATGCGGACCATAAGCAGACACTTCCCCAACCAATGCGAACCATAAGCAGACACTTCCCCAACAAATGCGGACCATAAGCAGACACTTCCCCGACGAATGCGGACCATAAGCAGACACTTCCTGACCAATGCAGACCATAAGCAGACACTTCACCGACCAATGCGGACCATAAGCAGTCACTTCTCCAACCAATGCGGACCATAAGCAGACACTTCCCCGACCAATGCAGATCATAAGGAGACACTTCACCGACCAATGCGGAGCATAAGCAGACACTTCCTGACTAATGCCGACCATAAGCAGACACTTCCCAGACCAATGCGGACCATAAGCAGACACTTCCCAGACCAATGCAAACCATAAGCCGACACTTCCCAGACCAATGCGGACCATAAGCAGACACTTCCCCGACCAATGCGGACCATAAGCAGATACTTCCCCGACCAATGCGGACCATAAGCAGACACTTCCCCAACCAATGCAGACCATAAGCAGACCCTTCCCTGACCAATGCAGACCATAAGCAGACCCTTCCCTGACCAATGCAGACCATAAGCAGACACTTCACCGACCAATGCGGACCATAAGCAGACAATTCACTGACCAATGCGGACCATAAGCAGACACTTCCCGACCAATGCGGACCATAAGCAGACACTTCCCCAACCAATGTGGACCATAAGCAGATACTTCCCCGACCAATGCGGACCATAAGCAGACACTTCCCCAACCAATGCGGACCATAAGCAGACACTTCACCGACCAATGCGGACCATAAGCAGACACTCCCCCTACCAATGCAGATCATAAGGAGACACTTCACCGACCAATGCGAAGCATAAGCAGACACTTCCTGACCAATGCCGACCATAAGCAGACACTTCCCCGACCAATGCGGACCATAAGCAGACACTTCCCGACCAATGCGGACCATAAGCAGACACTTCCCTGACCAATGCGGACCATAAGCAGACACTTCCCCGACCAATGTGGACCATAAGCAGATACTTCCCCGACCAATGCGGACCATAAGCAGACACTTCCCCAACCAATGCGGACCATAAGCAGACACTTCCCCGACCAATGCAGATCATAAGGAGACACTTCACCGACCAATGCGGAGCATAAGCAGACACTTCCTGACCAATGCCGACCATAAGCAGACACTTCCCCGACTAATGCGGACCATAAGCAGACACTTCCCAGACCAATGCGGACCATAAGCAGACACTTCCCCGACCAATGCGGACCATAAGCAGACACTTCCCGACCAATACGGACCATAAGCAGACACTTCCCTGACCAATGCGGACCATAAGCAGACACTTCCCGACCAATGCGGACCATAAGCAGACACTTCCCTGACCAATGCGGACCATAAGCTAAGCAGACACTTCCCCGACCAATGCGGACCATAAGCAGACACTTCCCCAACCAATGCGGTCCATAAGCAAACACTTCACCGACCAATGCAGACCATAAGCAGACACTTCCCCAACAAATGCGGACCATAAGCAGACACTTCCCCAACAAATGCGGACCATAAGCAGACACTTCCCCGACCAATGCGGACCATAAGCAGACACTTCCTGACCAATGCAGACCATAAGCAGACCCTTCCCTGACCAATGCAGACCATAAGCAGACACTTCACCGACCAATGCGGACCATAAGCAGACAATTCACTGACTAATGCGGACCATAAGCAGTCACTTCTCCAACCAATGCGGACCATAAGAAGACACTTCCCCGACCAATGCAGATCATAAGGAGACACTTCACCGACCAATGCGGAGCATAAGCAGACACTTCCTGACCAATGCCGACCATAAGCAGACACTTCCCCGACCAATGCGGACCATAAGCAGACACTTCCCTGACCAATGCGGACCATAAGCAGACACTTCCCTGACCAATGTGGACCGTAAGCAGATACTTCCCCGACCAATGCGGACCATAAGCAGACACTTCCCCAACCAATGCGGACCATAGGCAGACACTTCACCGACCAATGCGGACCATAAGCAGACCCCCCTGACCAATGCAGAGCATAAACAGATACTTCCCCGACCAATGCGGACCATAAGCAGACACTTCCCCAACCAATGCGAACCATAAGCAGACACTTCCCCAACAAATGCGGACCATAAGCAGACACTTCCCTGACCAATGCGGACCATAAGCAGACACTTCCTGACCAATGCAGACCATAAGCAGACACTTCACCGACCAATGCGGACCATAAGCAGTCACTTCTCCAACCAATGCGGACCATAAGCAGACACTTCCCCGACCAATGCAGATCATAAGGAGACACTTCACCGACCAATGCGGACCATAAGCAGACACTTCCTGACCAATGCCGACCATAAGCAGACACTTCCCAGACCAATGTGGACCATAAGCAGACACTTCCCAGACCAATGCAAACCATAAGCCGACACTTCCCAGACCAATGCGGACCATAAGCAGACACTTCCCCGACCAATGCGGACCATAAGCAGATACTTCCCCGACCAATGCGGACCACAAGCAGACACTTCCCCAACCAATACAGACCATAAGCAGACACTTCCCAGACCAATTCGGACCATAAGCAGACACTTCCCGACCAATGCGGACCATAAGCAGACACTTCCCTGACCAATGCGGACCATAAGCAGACACTTCCCTGACCAATGCGGACCATAAGTAGACACTTCTCTGACCAATGCGGACCATAAGCAGACACTTCCCCGACCAATGCGGACCATAAGCAGACACTTCCCAGACCAATGCAGACCATAAGCAGACACTTCCCTGACCAATGCGGACCATAAGTAGACACTTCCCTGACCAATGCGGACCATAAGCAGACACTTCCCCGACCAATGCGGACCATAAGCAGACACTTCCCAGACCAATGCAGACCATAAGCAGACACTTCCCAGACCAATGCGGACCATAAGCAGACACTTCCCGACCAATGCGGACCATAAGCAGACACTTCCCTGACCAATGCGGACCATAAGCAGACACTTCCCCGACCAATGCGGACCATAAGCAGATACTTCCCCGACTAATGCGGACCATAAGCAGACACTTCCCCAACCAATGCGGACCATAAGCAGACACTTCACCGACCAATGCGGACCATAAGCAGACCCCCCCGACCAATGCAGAGCATAAACAGATACTTCCCCGACCAATGCGGTCCATAAGCAGACACTTCCCAACCAATGCGAAACATAAGCAGACACTTCCCAGACCAATGCGGACCATAAGCAGACACTTCCCGACCAATGTGGACCATAAGCAGACACTTCCCGACCAATGCGGACCATAAGCAGACACTTCCCTGACCAATGCGGACCATAAGCAGACACTTCCCCGACCAATGCGGACCATAAGCAGATACTTCCCCGACCAATGCGGACCATAAGCAGACACTTCACTGACCAATGCGGACCACCCTGAGCAATGGAGACAATAAGCAGACACTTCCCAGACCAATGCAGACCATAAGCAGACACTTCCCAGACCAATGCAGACCATAAGCAGACACTTCCTCGACCAATGCGGACCATAAGCAGACACTTCACTGACCAATGCGGACCATAAGCAGACACTTCCCCAACCAATGTGGACCATAAGCAGACACTTCACCGACCAATGCGGACCATAAGCAGACACTTCCCCAACCAATGTGGACCATAAGCAGACACTTCACCGACCAATGCGGACCATAAGCAGACACTTCCCCGACCAATGCAGACCATAAGCAGACACTTCCCCAACCAATGTCGACCATAAGCAGACACTTCACCGACCAATACGGACTATAAGCAGACACTTCCCAGACCAATGCAGACCATAAGCAGACACTTCCCTGATCAATGCGGACCATAAGCAGACACTTCCTGACCAATGCCGACCATAAGCAGACACTTCCCAGACCAATGCGGACCATAAGCAGACACTTCCCAGACCAATGCAAACCATAAGCCGACACTTCCCAGACCAATGCGGACCATAAGCAGACACTTCCCCGACCAATGCGGACCATAAGCAGATACTTCCCCGACCAATGCGGACCATAAGCAGACACTTCCCCAACCAATACAGACCATAAGCAGACACTTCCCAGACCAATGCGGACCATAAGCAGACACTTCCCGACCAATGCGGACCATAAGCAGACACTTCCCTGACCAATGCGGACCATAAGCAGACACTTCCCTGACCAATGCGGACCATAAGCAGACACTTCCCTGACCAATGCGGACCATAAGCAGATACTTCCCCGACCAATGCGGACCATAAGCAGACACTTCCCAGACCAATGCAGACCATAAGCAGACACTTCCCAGACCAATGCGGACCATAAGCAGACACTTCCTGACCAATGCGGACCATAAGCAGACACTTCCCCGACCAATGCGGACCATAAGCAGATACTTCCCCGACCAATGCGGACCATAAGCAGACACTTCCCCAACCAATGCGGACCATAAGCAGACACTTCACCGACCAATGCGGACCATAAGCAGACCCCCCCGACCAATGCAGAGCATAAACAGATACTTCCCCGACCAATGCGGTCCATAAGCAGACACTTCCCCAACCAATGCGAACCATAAGCAGACACTTCCCAGACCAATGCGGACCATAAGCAGACACTTCCCGACCAATGTGGACCATAAGCAGACACTTCCCGACCAATGCGGACCATAAGCAGACACTTCCCTGACCAATGCGGACCATAAGCAGACACTTCCCCGACCAATGCGGACCATAAGCAGATACTTCCCCGACCAATGCGGACCATAAGCAGATACTTCCCCGACCAATGCGGACCACCCTGAGCAATGCGGACCATAAGCAGACACTTCCCGGACCAATGCGGACCGTAAGCAGAAACTTCCTCGACCAATGCGGACCATAAGCAGACACTTCCCCAACCAATGTGGACCATAAGCAGACACTTCACCGACCAATGCGGACCATAAGCAGACACTTCCCCAACCAATGTGGACCATAAGCAGACACTTCACCGACCAATGCGGACCATAAGCAGACACTTCCCTGACCAATGCAGACCATAGCAGACACTTCCCCAACCAATGCAGACCATAAGCAGACACTTCCCCAACCAATGTCGACCATAAGTAGACACTTCCCCGACCAATGCAGACCATAAGCAGACACTTCCCCAACCAATGTCGACCATAAGCAGACACTTCACCAACCAATGTGGACTATAAGCAGACACTTCCCAGACCAATGCAGACCATAAGCAGACACTTCCCCGATCAATGCGGACCATAAGCAGACACTTCCCCGACCAATGCGGACCATAAGCAGACACTTCCCGACCAATGCGGACCATAAGCAGACAGTTCCCCAACCAATGCGGACCATAAGCAGACACTCCCCCTACCAATGCAGATCATAAGGAGACACTTCCCTGACCAATGCGGACCATAAGCAGACACTCCCCCTACCAATGCAGATCATAAGCAGACACTTCCCCAACCAATGTCGACCATAAGTAGACACTTCCCCGACCAATGCAGACCATAAGCAGACACTTCCCCAACCAATGTCGACCATAAGCAGACACTTCACCAACCAATGTGGACTATAAGCAGACACTTCCCCGACCAATGTGGACTATAAGCAGACACTTCCCAGACCAATGCAGACCATAAGCAGACACTTCCCCGATCAATGCGGACCATAAGCAGACACTTCCCCGACCAATGCGGACCATAAGCAGACACTTCCCGACCAATGCGGACCATAAGCAGACAGTTCCCCAACCAATGCGGACCATAAGCAGACACTCCCCCTACCAATGCAGATCATAAGGAGACACTTCCCTGACCAATGCGGACCATAAGCAGACACTCCCCCTACCAATGCAGATCATAAGCAGACACTTCCCCAACCAATGTCGACCATAAGTAGACACTTCCCCGACCAATGCAGACCATAAGCAGACACTTCCCCAACCAATGTCGACCATAAGCAGACACTTCACCAACCAATGTGGACTATAAGCAGACACTTCCCAGACCAATGCAGACCATAAGCAGACACTTCCCCGATCAATGCGGACCATAAGCAGACACTTCCCCGACCAATGCGGACCATAAGCAGACACTTCCCGACCAATGCGGACCATAAGCAGACAGTTCCCCAACCAATGCGGACCATAAGCAGACACTCCCCCTACCAATGCAGATCATAAGGAGACACTTCCCTGACCAATGCGGACCATAAGCAGACACTTCCCCGACCAATGCAGACCATAGCAGACACTTCCCCAACCAATGCAGACCATAAGCAGACACTTCCCCAACCAATGTCGACCATAAGTAGACACTTCCCCGACCAATGCAGACCATAAGCAGACACTTCCCCAACCAATGTCGACCATAAGCAGACACTTCACCAACCAATGTGGACTATAAGCAGACACTTCCCAGACCAATGCAGACCATAAGCAGACACTTCCCCGATCAATGCGGACCATAAGCAGACACTTCCCCGACCAATGCGGACCATAAGCAGACACTTCCCGACCAATGCGGACCATAAGCAGACACTCCCCCTACCAATGCAGATCATAAGGAGACACTTCCCGACCAATGCGGACCATAAGCAGACAGTTCCCTGACCAATGCGGACCATAGGCAGACAATACCATCCTCTATTTTCCACTCCATTTATTGTACAAAGCTCTGTTGCTTTCTAGCAAGGTGTGTGCTTTATAACTTACCTACATACATCAACTCATGCAAACATAAAACCTCTTTCAGTACACCCGAACAGTACAGAAATGTCTGCAGGTTGCTTCAATGAAAGGTACTAACCCTTACTGACCCTACATAGCGCCGGACATCAGGCATGATCTGGCGGATTCAGGGTGTTATCACCCAGAAAAATAAAATCCACAACCTTTCATTATACACAACATCCTGAACATCTCATGATGTGCATGAACTTTCACATCGTTCAAACGTCTTTATTGATTTTATTACGTAAATTCCATAAACCAAAGGGTACAAGTGAGTTTAGTATGATGGATCCCGGACCCAATCCCACTCCAAGTTCCCTTCCCCACCTTTATACTGAGCAATGCCTTCTAGGTGAGCAGGTGATCCGTTGCTGTTGCCATGACAATCACTGTTTATTACCATCCTACAGGGGACATTCCAGCAGGGGTGCATCCGAGAGGTGGACTACACGACCCTCCAACTGGGCTGCGCACGCTACTGCAACAAGACTATTACTGTGAGTATCTCAGAGGGTGGCAATGTGCATGGGCTCATCTTACTCTTACACCCACTACTTGCTTATACCCGGGCCCAGTGCACCCTGTATACCATAGAGGTCCCCCTATACAGTTAGGAAGGTGTGCCTATGGCGACACTATAAGCAGTGAGAGCAGAGCTAGGCTTCAGTAGTCATGATAACACTTCTGCAATGTTATGACACCTTTACTTGATTCCGGCTTGGAGCTCCATATCTTACCCCTCTGCCAGCTGAACCCCCTTCGTTCACTCATCTCTGGCCTCATGCGTACTGAAAAAGAGCTGAGGAAGGGAACAGGCTAGGCAGGAGAGAGAAATGCCTTGTCTTCTCCAGCATCAGACGATCCTGGTATTGGTATGGCATGAAGAGGTGTCTCCAGCATCACGCCAGGGCCTTGAACTCTCTCCAATTGGTTGCAAGCACTTGGAGAGGTCTTTTGTAGCCATGCACTGCCAGCAGGACATTGAGAATAGATGTCCAGTTCAGTGGTGGGCACTTCCACAGAGACCTGGCTTGGAAGTGAGCTTGTTATACATACGCGAAGGGTCTGTACAACAAGAGGGCGCTGGTCAAATTCAGGCCTGCACTTACACAGTGACAAGGACTTGTGGGTGCATCAAGACTGTGTCAGCTGCATTAGTGGCTCCAAAGGGATACAGACAAGCAATGCAATAGCACCTCACTTTCCACAAGGTTATAGAGATCCCAGTAGGACATTCATAGTTTCAAAAGTAGAAGCTAAGGGCTCAGTTGTGCTGCAGACAGGGTTGTGATGCACATGAGATGCTGGTAGACAGTCAGAGATGGCACACATCACTCTGCAGTACCAAATCCTAACCTGCTGTTCAGCACCCAGGCAGCAGGTCTCCCCGCCCCCTCACCAAAACAACAACGTTCAGATGCGGCGCATCTTGTAAGACCACACTTTAGGAAACCAGGGTGACTTTCCAGGGCCCTCCAAGTAAACAGGTAAGGGTGGTTGCTATGAAGCATATGCCTTTTACAGAGGGGGTGTTTGCATGTTATGATATGATATGACATGGCATTTATATCGCGCCTGTACACAAGTGTTTCTAGCCATGACAAGACAAGGAGGGGGATAACAGAGGGAAAACAAGACAATGATCCGATTAGGCTTTGTGTCATTCATAACGTGCAAGTGCTACAACAAGAAGTGCCAGGGAAGGGAGAGGGGAAGTGCTAATAAGGTAGCTGGGTCTGAGTAAGTGCAGCCAGGGCAGCACAGTTCTAGGTAAGTAAAAGTAGGCTGGGGGCTCTAGGGGTTACAGTTTACAGCCTCTAAATGTGCAGAAGGCCAGGTGGCAGTGCAAAAAAGACTGGCCTAGGAGGAGCCTGGTACCTAGTGAGACTCTGAGGGTACCAGGCAACCAGTCCGGTCAGCAGACAGGTAAGTTAGCAAGGAAGCAAGAGAGAGAAGCAAGAGGCGAAGCGGAAGGTGTTGAGCTGCTTCCAGAACTTCAGGTGATCCAGCTCAAGTCTGAGATGAGCAGGGAGGCCGTTCCAGAGGGAGGCACCTGCAGAGGAGAGAGATCTACCCCCCACTCTCTGCCAGGAGAAGTGTCTGACCCTCGGAGAGTTGGTGGTAGCAGAACGAAGGGCTCTAGAAGGAAAGTATTCCGGCAGAGAGAGTTGGATGTAGTGTGGGCCACGGCCCCAGAAGGCCTTGTGTACAATGCAGAGGGTCTTGAACGTTATCCTTGCAGCCACTGGGAGCCAGTGGAGAGATGTCAGGGCTGGAAAGATACAGTCCCTGGGCTTCTTGGGTCATCGAGAATATGGGCAATTTCCTGGGTAGCAAGAGGTTCCAAAGATGGCCTGCAGGGGCTCAGCAGCTATGATCTTGGGTCATCGAGAATATGGGCAATTTACTGGGTGGCAAGAGATTCCAAAGGTGGCCTGCAGTTGCTCGGTAGGTCATCAAGAATATGGGCAATGTCATGTTAGAGCATTTTCCTGGGAATAGACAACAGTCTGGATGATGTTACCAAAAGAGTGGTCCGAACACCGCACAAGAATGGCATATCGACACTCCAATAATTACGTATTTTGCAGGGAAGTAAACGCAAGGCTGCATCTATTTGCAATGTCCCAGAATACCAAATGTGGATGCTTTGCCAGTAGATGCTGTACCAACAGCCAGAGGCTGATGGAGGAGACCTTTCAGTACCCTGGTTGGGGAGATTTCTTTATACCTTTCCGCCAGAGCCGCTGATTGCCAGAATAACTATAAAATGCTGGTTCACTCTGGGCACAATGATTTTGCAAGCCCCATCCTGGCCCAGGCAGATCTGGTAACTTGATCATCTGAAAACTGTATTACCAGAGCCTGATCAGGCTGCAGGTTCATCTATCTGAGGTTGTAGGATTCCCAAGTCCATAGCCTTGACGGCAAGGACAAGATTAAGCCATTTATATTTCCAAGAGGATTGAATGGGTGTCATAATGGGAGCACAGCAACTTCAATGTGGACAACCTGTGGAGATGCTCTCGCCAAAGGTAAAAACCACATCTGCACGTTTTCTCTAAAGCTGTTTCAACTTTCATTGAAACCGTTACCTTATCAATGTTCATAAAAGCCCTCTCTAGGGCAGCCCTTATCAAAGCCAGGGGATTGCTGCATCTGTCTAAATATGCACTCCATGTACCTTTAAAGGCCCCCTCCACTAGAGGCATGGCAGTTCTGCGGGTGTTTCATGCTTAAATTCCGATCCAGGAAACAGGGGAGTTGCTAGGTCTGGAAAAGACCTGGGGCTAAGCTGATGTCGGAACTGTTGGGACTGGGGGCTAGCTAGTCTTTTGGCTGTAGCTCCTGAGATTCTATCCGGGGCTACAACCAAAATATCAGGGGCTATAGCCCCCTTAGCCCCCCCCTAGCAACGCCCCTGCCAGGAAATCTGCCAGGCAATCACATGGAGAACGCATCACACTTTCACCAGGTTCTTGGCAGACGCAATGTCAGACTGATGGTGAGACAAGCAGTCCTTCAGCATCGGCTCCACTAAGATGAGATAACTGTGTTTCCACTCCTCCCACCTTTCCATCAATTACTGCTTTATAATGTAGCCAAACTATGTGAGTCTATGAAAGATCTAATGCCAGATCATATGAGCTACTTACATATAAGCAGAGTTTTCCAGCATTCATATTTTTCATGGGTTCAAGAATTCCCCGCCCTCCTTCCCAGCATGGCAAGTGGGTATAAGCTTAGGCCACGCGTCTCCCTACACAAATCTGAAGGTGGTGCCTATGGCCTCTCAGCTTCATTGGCCAGGCAACAAAGAGCCCAAAATGAGATTAATAGGCTACTCATTTTAGTTCCTTTGTTATTGTATGGCTGTTACCAAGGCTTCCCACTGTGATGAGGGGGGAAGTACTCAGCGCATGTGACTCTATGCAAGATCCGATGCTTGAGAGCCAACTACTGTTACAGGTAAGCAATTCATGTACACATGACTGCATAAGAGAGAGCTGTTACTCCTGTTAAAAGATCACTTGATAAATACTAAAGAGCACGCTATATGGCAGTCTGTGAACGGCACATAGTGTATCCCGACCAGAATACGCCTCAGTAGTTCACCACTAGCAAATGTGATCTGGCATCGTCTAGTCCCATGTTAATTGCTTCAAGCTAGACTGCCTGCCTCTCCACTCCATGTTTAAGCAGTTTTCTAGTGACATATGTTCTATACAAATATTTTGCATGGTACCGTAGACAAACCTTTTCTGGAATTGTATAATGTTCTTTCTTGTTGTCTTTGCTTTGCAGGAACCTGGTTGCTGCAAAGGATTTTACGGCCCCAACTGTAGACCCTGCCCCGCTGGATTCTCCAACCCTTGCTATGGGCGAGGCCTGGTACGTATGCACAGCGACATGTGACACAGGGTGAAGCAGCACGCAGGGGGCAGTTGTGTGAAGCAAGGCTTAGAGCAGCACGTATCACAACAACAAGCATGTTTTATTCAGATTTCTCTACGTACATTTTAAACAACAGCATATCAACACTACTTCAAACCTTCATAATAGAAAATTACTTTTCCTTAAAAGGTCAGCCCCTTTCAAAAACTCCATCGAACTGTATATAAAATCTGACTCTTCACAGTTCATGACGTGCCACATCGCTGGTCCTTATTTCCTTTGCCCTGGAAAAAGGTCTGAGCCAGAATCTGCAAAGGGCTAAAACACTGGGTCAAATTAGAAAATTAATCCGTCGTTCTTCCTGCCCCATGTATCAAACACACATGGTTTCCCCCATTTTTCAATCTCCAATGGGCAGTACATTTAATCTGACGAACAATAACTACCTTCTGCAGACCGGGGAGCAAATTCTGATAATATCCCCTTGATCGTGTATCCGGGCAGTCTGCGTGATATCCCCTTGATCGTGTATCCGGCAGTCTACGTGATATCCTCTTGATCATGTATCCGGCAGTCTGCATGATATCCTCTTGATCGTTTATCCGGTAGTATGCGTGATATCCTGTATCCAGCAGTCTGCGTGATGTCCTCTTGATCGTGTATCTGGCAGTCTGTGTATAATGCAAGCGAGGAAAGCTTGTTTATTCTTTGCACCTCTGCATCTCTTCCCCATTTAGTCGATTTTGCTTTAATGCCTTTCATCAAGCTGTTTAGCTTACTAAAGCCGCGTATGTCTTTGTTTTTATCTTTGTTCGACCAAACCTTCCCCAATCTGATGCCTGCATTTAACAGCTGCCATGTCAGATATCCCCGTATTCAAATCCACATTGGTAGAGAATCTCAGATGAGTCTATAAAAAGTCAATGAAAAATCTGGATAAATCCTCTAAGAATAGACTTGTTACCCCCAGCTCCGTTCTCAGTGAACTATTTGGGATTCCCTGGGGAAGGGCCAACTATCTGTCTTAGGAGTTTGCTTTGTACCACTTCCAGGATGGTGCATTTTGTATGTCCAAAATTTCTGCCATTGCAAGCAGATGATATCACAGCGGGGTCTAACATCAAATAACATATCGTCTGCAAAGAGGGGGAAAAAGCATTCTTTGAATTTTGTTACGCTGAGAACAAAGAAGTTATTTTGTGAATATTTAGAGGTGTTTCCAAGGTTTCGTAATGTCCCATTATATGCATGTTTATTCCCCAGTGAAGTATTGATGAAATGTCATTTTAATTTACTACATACCCTTGAAATATTAGGGCCCTGTAACAATATCCTATAAGAGAATTAAAGCTGTAGGCAGTGTAGGTACACGGGACATCGAGTAATAGTGAGTGTAAATGTGTTCACCACAGTGACACATTGAAAACAGATGCGTTTTGAGTACCATGCATGCCCGGGACAAAATCTTCTATTTGAACTCTATTGGATAAATAGTTAACAATGATTATATTATGAAGTAAGGATTTTCTATGAATTGATGGAACTCTGTAGCATTTGATAAATGTAACAGTTGGTTTTTACATTTGATGTGTACTGTATTTATATGTGAGGTATTTTCTCATTCATCTTTTATTTTTTATATTTACCATTCTTTTCTTTTTTTTTTTCATTTGTTTTGTTGGGAAGTGTAAGATATATATACATATATATATATATATATCTCTGAGGCTTGTGGATCTGCTTAGATCACATGCTATACATAGGCCGACATCTAGTGGTAGCTGTGGAGTATTACATTTTTTGTTTTTCGTAACTAGAAAAGGGACGTAGACAGGTCGTGCCAGTAACACTATCCCTAGTGTGGCGTCCACTGTACCCATAGTCCTTCACTCTTCGAGGTCCCTCAGATTGTTTTTTTCCACCATCGTAGTCAGATGTATATCACGGAGTTCCTTCTTGGCTGACACCATTACTTAGAAAAGTTCAAACTTAGGTTTTTTTCTGACCTTTTGACAACCGTACACCGCAAGATCTCCAGCAGCAGCTTTCAAGGACAACACCATCCGTCGACGACAATGACTTTGTCTGAAACCTTCCCAAGCCCCAACGGGCCTCGGTCCTGCACAGTAGGGAGAGAGGGGGGAGGTTCGTTTTCCATCTCATTTAAAGAATGCATATTTCCCTAGATTCCCATATATTTCTCCAGGCTGCCATCTTTATACACTATGGAGAATACTCCTTTTAAATGTTGCCCTTCCTGTAACAGCAAGTTTCCCTGGAAGCATTCACACCATGTGTTTAACCTTTGCCTCCCTAGGCACCATGCTGAAAAACAGTGCAAGTCTTGCAAACTGTTTAGGCCGAAAACTTTAAAGGACCGTAAGTCTAAACGCTGGGCCCACCATGCCATAGAGGCCAAGGCCGCTATGGACATCTAGGGAGCCTCCAGCGATAGCAGCGTTGGCATCCTAAGTGATGCTGAGGGCGATTGGGATTCAATGGATTCCCATGTGCGATCCTCCGGCTCCAACAGGCAGGCTGGCGGTTCTGCTACTGAGATGACACACGGCAGCTCAAGAACCCCAGTAGACACCACACCAAGCACATCATGGCTTAAAGTCGACCACGTCGTCAACCGATAAGCCACACGTGGTGTCGAAGGGAAGGTCTGAACATTCCCTGTCCTCTGGGCCATCGCGGTCGTGATCACCACATAACAGGCCCCCGAAACAGACGCCAAAGTCTGTTTTCGACTCTGCATCCAAATCTGGGAAGTCCTTGGGTTCTGGCGACGGGGCGTCGAAATACTTAATAAACAAACACCACCCTGACATCCTACTGACGCCCCAAGCCTCAAAGTCACAAGGTATTAAAAGTAGAGATTATTCTACCCCTGAGGACACCCTTTCAGGGGCAATGCATCATAAACAAACCCCTGCCCAGAGCCTCCAGCCACACCTGCCCCCTCAGTGTTACCAAGCTCCTCCCAATGGACCCCAGACCAATTTGATAGGGTTATGAGGATAACACCCAGAATAACTCCACAACCTTCAGGGCCTCCATCAAGGTAAGGCAGCAAGCAAACAGCCGCCGCCAAGAGAGCCCACCTAGACGCCACGCAAGTTAGTACCTCGTCATATCAAGACGTAGATCAAGACACATATTATTACACTCAAGGCTCACATGACCCTGGCTCATATTCAGACTCTGAGGACCAAGGGGAAACAGGGGACTTAGACCAATACTATGATGATGACGATGATGACGTATACATCATCCACTCCTCAGACCACACTGACCAACCGGTGGCTGACTCCCCCGTAGACAACCAGCTGCAGTACAATGGCCTGCTCTTAAAGGCTGCAAAACACTTTAAAATAGATACTCAGGAAGCTCAAGTCAATAAAGACTTTGTAGAGGACATCCTTGGGGATAAGAAATCTGCAGCACAGTTTATCCCTCTGCTTCAATCGGTCCAGAGGTGTATTCAACCCTCACTACCTACCCCCAATCTGACAAGGGCAGGCAACCCACGCATCGAAAAGATGTTTAGACCAGCCCCTTCAGACCCTTTATACTTTAGGGGGCAACTAAAGCCTGACTCTAGTAGTCACCAGCACAAGAAAGAAAGCGGGAACACCTCTAGCCTCTGCCGAAGCCCCACCTGACAAGGAGAGTAAGAAGATCTACACCATAGCACGAAAGTAGCCTCCTCGGATGCCTATCAAATAAGAATAGCTAATAATACTCTGCTATTCTCCAGCTCTAATTGCCACAAGTGGGACGAGGTCGCACACTAAATGGACTTGGTTTCAGAGCACCTAAAAAAACAGCTCTTAAACACTATTGCTGAAGGGTGACCGGTAGCAAGCTGCATCCTTAAGAATAATTTAGACACAACAGACAATGAGGGGCGAATCATGGCAGAAGGTATACTAATCAAACAGCATGCATGCCTCCATCAATCGGGTTTCAAATTGGGGACCCAGGCTACCCTTTTAAACATGCCCATCAAGCCCACCACGTTATTTGGAAAAGCGGTCGAAGGCGCACTAAAAAGCTTGAAGGAGCAATACGACACCCTCAGATCCCTGCGACTACTCACTAACAAACCCTTTGGGCACAGAGGAGGCTCAAATACACACCGGTTTAGAGGACAGAACTCCCAGCATCCCTCCAATTACAACCAGAGGGCGCAGAGTTCGTCCTGGGGTTCTTCACAAGGGCAGTCCTACCAACAGGGTTTTCAAAGGGGCCAAAGAAGGTCCAGAAGTAGGGGCAGATTCTCATTCTCAAGAGGGGGCTCAACCCCTCCTAAGCAATAACCACCCACTACAGGTTCCCTCCCATGCCTCTCGAGTAGGAGGTCGTATTTCTCACTTTACCCACGCATGGGAGGGGATCACGTTGGACAAGTGGGTCCTTTCCACCATAGCGGGGGCTATTGCATAGAACTCATACAAACACCAGCCAACCACCCGCCAAGGCAAAGACACACTACACAGGAAGAACAATGCATCCTGTTGGAAGAAGTCAAAGCACTGCTACTAAAGGACGCCATAGAAATCGTCCCGGCAAACCAGGTAAACAAGGGTATTTATTCAATATACTTCCATGTGCCAAAAATAGACCTAACGATGCGCCCTGTCCTAGACTTGCGCCCTGCAAACACATATGTCAAGCCACAAACATTCTGCATGACACACTACAGGAAGTGTTCCGACTGCTAAGACAGGGGGACTACATGGCAACCTTGCATATGAAAAATACATCCTTTCATATTTCAATGATCCCAGCGCACAGAAGGTTCTTACACTTCAAAATAGCGAAGCAACACTATCAATTCAAGGTGCTACCCTTCGGCATAGCCTCCGCTCCAATGGTATTCACCAAGGTACTAGAGGTAATGGCAGCGCACCTACACAGAGAATCAATCCCAGTGTACCCTTATCTGAACGATAGGATGATAACAGGGCAATCTCCCCAAATATGCAAGCAAAATACCCAAAGAACAATCAGTCTTCTGTTCCAATTGGGATTCTCAATCAACGAGAAAAAATTGTTTAGTTCCAAGCAAAACAAAACAGTTCTTAGGAGTAGTCATAGAGACAGAAGAGGGTCTAGTCTTTCCGTCAAACGAAAAAGTGTAAAATATACTGCTGCAAATACCTCAGTAATCTAGCCGGTCGGCAAATAACCATACGCAAAGCAATGCGTTTGCTTGGGATGATGGCTTCATGCATTTACCTGGTCCCGCACGCATGATTACGCATGCATCCACTGCAAGAGGGGTTAGCAAAACAGTGGTCACAGGCAAGCGGTCAGTGGGACGATCTAGTGGTTGTTTCACTAACCCTAGTTCAAGTGCTATGCTGCTGGATGAAGCTAAATCTGTTGAAGGAAAAACCTTTTCACAACCCTACAGTGCAGGCGATTTTCACAACAGACGCATCACTCACCAGGTGGGGAGGGCATTAGCTTCACCACACAGTACATGGCCTGCGGACTCATATCACAGCCCGAAATCACATAAACCTCTTAGAGGTACTAGCAGTGCTCAACGCCCTAAAAGCTTTTCAAGTGCATCTGTCGGTTCAGACAGTACACATCCTCATGGTAGCACCACTGCCATGTTTTACGTAAACAAGCAGGGGGGCACACACTCTCCAAGTCTGTCCAGGCCAGCACAGAAAATGTGGAAGTGGACACTCAAGCAGGGCATGTTTCTAACAATGCAACATGTTCCAGGGGAACTCAATTCTCTGGCGGACCCATTAAGCAGGGATCCTCTACCCGAAGAGATTGAGTGGCAGCTCAACAAAAACATCCTAAACTATATCTTCTCCCTATCGCAGTACCCCCCTTTAGACTTGTTCACCACCAGCCAAAACACGCAATGGCCAGACTTTGCATCCTGGTTTCCCCAACCCGGATCCAAGGGGAACACCATGTGGATGAGCTGATCAGGGAAATGTGACTACGCTTTTCCCCCCAACACCACTACTGAGTAGGATAGTGAACCAAATGTACCAGGAACAAGTAACTCCAAACCTGGTTGCTCCTATATGGGAGAGACAACCTTGGATTTGGCATCTGCCCAAACTGGCGATGTGCGATCCAATCAAATTCCAGTGCCCCTACAACATGCTCATCCAGCACGGGGGTACAACATTACACCCACACTCTCATTCCATGAAGTTGGCAGCTTGGCTCCTGAAGTCATAGAGTTTGGCCATTTAAAACTACCTCAAAGGGGCATGGAAATCCTCAAGGAGGCACGCACACCAAACACCAGACACTGTTACTTTAACAAATGAAAAGATTTGTAATATGGTACCAGTCAAAGAATATAAACCCTATCAAATGTACTCCATTACACATTCTCCACTACATGCTCCGCTTACTAGACTCCGGGCTAGTATTCAACTCCATCAAGGTTCACCTAGTGGCTCTATCCACATACACCACTTCTAAAAGCAAGGTGTTCTGGTGGAAAGTCCCTGTCATTAAGGCTTTGAAGGAAGGAGTAAAAGGCTTTACTCCTCCATTTGAAACCCGCCTGCAGGGTGGGATCTAAATGTGAAACTCACAAAGCTCATAGCCCCCCCTTTAAGCCTATGCACAAATCCAGCGTTAAACACCTAACATACAAAACGGCTTTTCTGGTGGCTATCACCTCCATAAGTAGAGTCAGTGAACTACAAGCCTTGTCAGTGCAAGACCCTTTATTTGTTCTCCTAAAAGACACGTTGGTACTAAGAACACACCCTAGGTTGTCACCTTCCATGTTCCATGTCAACCAGCCCATTGAACTATCCATTTTCTTTCAAAGCCCTTCAGGCTCAGCTGAGAAAAACCTCCATACACTATGAGCCTCATTACACGGAAGGCGGTAAGGGTTAACGGTCACCAGTAATGGTACCGGTGACCGTTAACCCTTACCGCCTGATTACGAGGTCCCTTTGCGGGTTGGTACTTTAACGCCTGCTTTTTAGCAGGCGTTAAAAACCAACCCGCAAAGGGACCAGGGTGCTAATTACGGTAGCGCAATTTGCGGTACCGAAATTAGCACCTTCCCCATTCCCATTATGCCCTATGGGGCAAAAATGGGAATGGGGAAGGGCAATGGGGGAAGGGGGAATTACCGCCCCGCCAACCTTGGAATAGGGCGGTAATTCCCCTTTCCTCCAAGGCGGTGCCGGTATTTTACCGGCATGGACCAAGGTGCTAATAGCACCTTGGTCCACCGCCTACCGTGTAATGAGGCCCTATATGTAAGGAGGGGGTTCTTTACTATGTAAACAAGATAAAACCACTACGAAAAACAGACCAACTGTTTGTCTCCACAGCACCTGGCAGGGAAGGGGATCACGTTTCAAAAAAAGCCATCTCCAGATAGATAGTGAAATGCATACAGCTAGCTCTGCTACTCTCTATCAAACAAAACTCTGCCTTTGAGACCAAGAGCTCACTCTACCAGGGGTACTGGAGCTACTTTGGCCTTCAACGCAAACCTCCCACTGGATGCCATTTGCAAAGCAGCTACACAGAGCTCTATTCATACTTTCACTCTGCCCTACTGCATTGACACATATTCTAAAGCAGATTCACAGGTGGGACAAGCGGTGCTAAAACATCCATTTGCTGATGTACCTTCTCACAACCCACTACCTTCTCCAGACACTGCTCGCTAATCTATGCATAGCATGTGATCTAAGCAGATCCACAAGCCTCAGAAGAGATACATTACTCACCGTAATCGTATTTCTGATGCTTGCATCTGCTTAGATTCACATGTGCTCACCCTTCCTACCCTCTTGGAGTAGAAGGTGCATAGATGTTTTTCTGCCTTTATCGCTTCTTATCTGCTTTATTACATTTGTATTCACGCTAGACTTCATGCTACCTCATGTCAGAAACAAAACAATCTGAGGGACCTCGACGTGTGAGGGACCATGGGTACAGTGGACGTCACACTATGGATAGTATTACTGGCGCGCCCTGTCGACGTCCCTTTTCGAGTTTCGAAAACAAAAAAGTCTAATACTGTGCGCCTACCACTAGATGTCGGCCTATGCATAGCAACATTTTATCACATCCCAAGACCTTTCTTGCCAGGTGGTGGAGAGGCTCAGCTCTCTACTGAGCCCACTCCTTAGGGAAACACACAACTAGCTGAAAACACTTTGGTTCCGGGGAAAGATTGGAAGACCAAACAGGGACATTACATGTGAGCCCTCCGCAGGATATGATATGATGTGGCATTTATAACGCGCCTGTAGACAAGTGTTTCTAGGCGTGAGAGGAGTGTTTGGGAGTACTATGCTGTGTGTACAGTAAAGGCAATAGACATAGGAGATAAATCAAGCATAAAGAAGTATAAGATAATGTGGGTCATTGGAATAAAAGGAACTGGAACAGCAGAATTCTAACCTACTTGAATGAGGAAGAGCTGATTGTATTCTTTTCCTGCAGTGCAGCGATGGGATCAAGGGAAACGGCAGCTGTCTGTGCTACGATGCATTCCAAGGACTGGCCTGTCACATCTGTTCGAACCCGAGACGGCATGGGGAGAACTGTCAAGAAGGTGAGTGGTGAATAAGGTCTTTCAGACTCCTGAGACAGGTTGCCTATATAGATGTATAATGGAATCTATGCCGGGACTGAAAGAAAGTCATCAAACAGAGAAATTAAACCCTATAACAATAAACGATATGTCAGAAAGTGGTGCACATAGACGTCAGCGTGGAGCATTCACAAGATTGGTCAAGAGTAACATGTAGCTTTTAACCTAGTAAATAAATAACCACTGAAAGTGACCAGCACAGAGAGGTCTCCACATAGGGTCAAGAGTCACAGCAAGGAGCAACTGGGGGAAAATATACCTTGGGCAGAAGAGCATCAAGAGAGTCAGGTACCCCACAAGAGAAGGGTAAAAATGACATTGGGTCCTGAGAATCTGAATAAGCAAACAAGAAATGCAGGTTTTGAGAAAGGATCTTTTTTTATGTATCCATTGTGTGGCAGCCGGCGAAAGCAGAAGTGCCCCATAATGCAAAGGTTTTCTGGTTTTTCTGTTTTAGTAAAACAAAGTATGAAGACTGTTTGGAGCAGGCGTACAGAGGGGTTGGGGGATCCCCAGTTTGCTTCATTGCAGTAATCTTCTTCTTCTTGTTATTATTTTTCGGAACACCTTCTGTCTATGAGGACGATATGCGCCCCTTCTCGGTTACGACCTCAAATACAATAATTTGTTACATTCATTCTCAATGTTCTTGTATAGCCCTGTTTCCATTATCCTGACTACCAGAGGGAGACCTCACAAATATTTATATTGTCCTATAAGGATTTTTGGTGAGACATATTTTATGCTCATGCTCTCTTACTTTAGCAGTCCTAACATTATTCTATAAGCGGAGGGCATAATTGTGATAATGTTTGCTTGGCCTGCAAACGATTATGGGTAGTCAAATGTTCCTGGCCCTCATCATTAGTATTAGGGCAAAATATATTGAGTAATCCACAATGCCTTTTGGGCAATCTGTATACTTTCCAAGTGTTCAGAGTTCCATTGACCATAGATTTTAATGAACATTATGGTAACTCAGATATCATCAGTAAATTAATGGTTTCACTGTACACTTGTAATAATCCTGCCCAACAATATTAGTGTGATGGGGTGGCACAAAGAATATTGTTTGCACTGTAATATAACTGTGTGTATGTAGATTCATTACATTTTCTTAAATAGCCCAAGTCTTTCAATATGTTACACGACAAGGGTCCAATTCATGGAAATGTGCGCATAAACCTTACAAGGGCCGCGCGCCGAGAAGGACACTGCTCGAGCCTGCGTGCAGAAAAATGCACACTCATGGAATTCACTGCGTAAAGTAACCGTATTCGCAAGTTGCGGCCGGAACACCCCGGCACGCCCACACGCAAAGCATAAACAGCCAGATCAGCTACCTTTGCGCACTCCCTTGGAATAAATGCACCCTTCAAACAGTTTGTGGGGTCCTCCGCAAGCATCTCGAGCACCATAAACAGGGTCCCCCATAACTGTTCACCGCACCCCGACAACATGTGTATGAAAAATCGTAACTTGGTCTAAACTCGGAACATATGCATGTGAACCCTTGTAAACCATTCCTGCACCCCGCTACACTGCTTATGCGCACCCCTAAGTTAGATCACAACCTCGGTTGCATACACGCACCCCTAAATACGACATCCAAACCCACCTCCGTGCTGCGGATCCTACGCGCAAGTGTCCTTACGCCTGCGCTCGGGTGGCGGATAGTATGAAGGAGTTGCGTGGCCATTTCCCCGCCGAGAGGTTGCACGATCGAATCCATGAATACGTCTCGTGCTGTGCAATTGTTGGCGTGCAAAGGACTGCCTGCAGGCCGTCTCTCAGAACGCCCACTTTTTTAGCAAGTTCTTCCCCATTTTTGGTGTTCCGCCTCTTCCCAGCCCTCTACGCAAGCCACGTCTACACTCTGAGTGGAGTCTCACGCAAGGCCCCTGATGGCTCGCAGAGACGTGCTGATCCTGTATGTACTCCACCCAAGTCCAGGAAAAGTACTGAAAATTCGATTCCATGAAACCATGCATGTGGATTTGCGCTGAGTTTGGCGTGCAAGTACCCTTTTTCGGTGCAACTTATTGCATGAATCAGCCCCAAGTCTAATATCTTTTTGAGTGCAGGTATTGTCTGCATCGAAAAACCCCAATGAACATTTTCCTGCTAATCCCCAGTGGAGACCAGCTCACTTTTTACTGAGCCATGTCAACTTGTAGTGGGGGTCAGCACAGGAGCTTCAGGGGCACTGGAGGATCGAAAGCATAAATAGGCAAGCTTCAAAATACTCGTTAGATGCTTAAAGGGATAGCTCACTCTAAAATTTTATTGGCTAAAAAGATGGCCCATAATCAAAAATATATATAAAACATATTTTTAAACAAAGTTCCTATGTAAAGTTTTGAGCAAATGAGGCTCAAACTCAAAAATGTCAAGCACTAGGAGGCATCCATTTTGTGAAATGGAGGAGCCTCCTGTGCTTCTGTTAAGTGCTGCCTTTGCAGCACTAATGAAGCAAAAGCCAGCCAGCTGTAATAAACAAAAGCTACCACTGGGTGGCTTTTGCTTCATTCTTGTCTGAGAGCAGAGATTGTAGGCAGGAAGGCTGCATGCGGTGGCTTCAGCTTTGAGTCTCCTGGGCTCCCCCGGTTTGGGGGAGCCCAGGAGACTCAAAGCTAAAGCCACCGCAAACATAAATACAACGTTGTTGTATTTATAAATGCTGCGGTTTTCTGTTCTAAGTTTCCCGGGCTCCCCCGAGTCGGAGAAGCCCGGGAAACTTAGAAAAGAAAACCGCAGAATTTATAAATCCAACCGCGTTGTATTTATGAAGGTGGTGGCTTTTACTTTGAGTCTCCTGGGCTTCCCCTGATTCGGGGGTGCCCAGGAGACTCGAAGCTGAAGCCACTGCAAACTTAAATACAATGTTGTTGTATTTATGATTTCCATGGTTTTCTAACCACGGCAATCATAAATACAACAACGTTGTATTTATAATTGCTGCGCCTTTGCTTGCAGGCAAGTACAGGCAATTATTAATACTTCGCCGGCATCCGGCAGAGTTTTCATAATTGCTGCAACTTTCTTTTCTAGTTTCCCGCACAGGAAGTGGCAGCAATTATGAAAACTCCGCCAGCAGCCGGCGAAGTATTTATAATTGCTCTGCCTTTCATTTTACGTTTTCTGTGCTTGGGGAGCACCGAAAACTTAAAATGAAAGTGAGGGCAGCCTCCTCAATGTTCAGCTCTGCTCTGGCTGCAAAATCTCCCAGTAGGGGGCTTTTGCTGCTTGATTAGTGCTGCCAGGGCAGAGCTTAACATGAACAGAGGAGGCTGCTTGAAATGACAAAATGGATGCTCCCATGTAAACACTTTTAGCCTCGTTTGCTCAAAAGTTTACATAGGAACTTTCTTTAAAAAGATGTTTAATATATGTTTTTGATTATTGCCCATCTTTTGGGACAATAACATTTTAGATTGAACTATTCCTTTAAGTAGTAGAGTGCAGTCCAGTGAAGAGCACGGCATTTACGGCAACCCATAATAGGAAAGTACACTTTTTCTTTTCTATGTGCATGTGCTGAGGCATTTAACTATACTCTTGGATTCTGTGTTCAGGGACTTTAGCATCCCCTCCATACTGTTTAGCTTTTAACAGTGAATTGACGATGACAGATCGCTAGTTACAAGGCACAACACTCCAATCAATCAATCAACTACTCATATAACACACTTTCACCGAAGGCATCATGGTGCTTAAAGCAGAAGAGACCGAAAAACGAAGGGACCAAAACAAAAAACAGATTCACCGGAGGAGAAACGTTTTGAGACTTTGTTTAAAAGAGAGGAAGTCCACTGTAGTTCTTAGATGGTGGAGCAGAGAATTCGAAAGCTTAGGCCCCGCCACTGAAAAAGCTTGGTCGCCCAACCGCTCCTTCCTATATTTGGGTAAATGCAAAAATGCTGCGTTCGAGAATCTCAGAAGGCGGGCTGGAGAGTATCTGTGCAATTTCTCCTGAAAGGCCAAGCATCCTTTGCCATTTAGCGCCCGGTGCATAACACACAAAGCTTTAAATTTAACCCTGGCTTCGATCGGCAGCCAGTGGAGAGATTGCCGGACCCTTGTTACTCCTGCTTCAACTGGAATATGTGTAACCTGACGCACTGCTGCATTGTGAAGCACTTGCAAGCGCTGGATTAGGAAGGACGGTTGTGCCAGATATATGGCTTTACAATAATCAATGCTTACATTTTCACACGCTGCCATTGCATGGGCGTGGCATTTATCAGGATCGAAAGGGAGGACTTTCTTTAACCGTTTAAGTTTGACAAACGCTAATTAATCCGCATACTGTACTTACCTGGGCCTCCATAGATAAAGATTCTGGTATCTCTACGCCCAAATTACGAACTGTTTTGGCAGGTTCTGGCAAAGGAACAAGCGATGATGGCCAGATGTCATCCGTCCATCCCCTGGCCACCTCTGGCGGGCCAGAGATCAGGATCTCAGTGTTCCCGCCATTCAGCTGGAACCAGTTTGACTCCATCCATGCCTGGACAGATTCCAAACAATGTTTTAATCTACTGCTCACGTCTGCCTGTATCGGCTCCAATCTAAACAGAATTTGAGTGTTGTCTGCATAAGAGAAGACCCTGAAGCCAAATGAGTGATTGAAAGCCATCAAGGGGTGAATATACAAGTTAAAAAGTAACGGGGATAAGACTGAGCCCTGTGGAACATCACAGGTAACAGCAACCGGAGATGACCGATACGAATCGAGGAAGACTGTTTGAGAATGTGAAACCAAAAAGGCCCAGAACCAATCCAGCACTGCCCTGGAAAACACTCAATTTACTATAACTCTTTGAGGAGCTGCTATTCACATATGAGGCAAACCTATGTGGTTTCTTTTAAAAGGAGTTCCCTAAAGAATGTAAGTGAGTCTCTTATTTGTTTAATTTTATTTAGGTTTTGTTGAGGAAGGTTGAGCAAAGCAACGATGGGCTGGATTCTGTGCTCAGTCATGTCACTTGCTTTGACAGGGTTATAAGCAGGAACCAATAAGATTTTACTCCATATTTCTGGAAGTCTGGAGTCAAATATGCTTTCAGGAAGTAAAAAAGGCATTCCCATAGCCACTTTTTGGGTAAGTGGAAATATGTATTAAACTGAAGAAGAGACATGTTTTTGTTATCTGACGTTCCTACTCTCTAGTAATTCATGCTTAGTAAAAGATGTTTATTCCATAATAATAATAATACTAATAATACCCCCGTAAAAAATTCCACTTCAGATCAGGCAGTCAATTTATTAAAGTGCGACTCTGACCACTGCTCGCTCATACATATTTTAATTGTATTTTATTTACATTTTGTGTCCATCTCTGGCCCTTACTAGACGGTCTTCAGTGTCTTAGAAACTTCAACACTTCAAAAGGGAGGTGAAAAAGAAGTTACAATGTTTTCAAGAAAGGGTAGGCAGACGATAGAAGGGAGGTAGTCGGACGGGATTAGGTTTGGAGAAAGAGGTATGTTAGGAGGCTTTTTGGGAAATTGTCTTGTGTTTGTGTGCATGATGGGGTTCGGTTAGTTGTGAAGGTAGTCTAACGTATTTAGGTGGATGGCTTTGAATACAATGCAGAATCTTCTGAAATAAATTCTCTGCTCTACGGCAAGCCAGTGGGGCTGGAAAGAGAGCAGGGGGATGTGTTGTGTGTGTGTTTGGGAGAGTGGAGCATGAGTCTTGCTTCTGCATCCTGTATAGGTTGCAACTGCACAATGGTTCTGCTGAGGAGTCCAGCGAGGAAAGTGTTTCTGTAGTCCAACTTGGAAAGGTCACGTGCTTGTGTCTTATCTTGCATATGTGGTTTAGTTGTAGATTGCATGTTTTGGTGATGCTAGCTATGTGATGTATGAAGAATAGGTGAGCGTTGATGAAGAGGTCTATGGATTTGACAGATGTAGAATGAAACGTGTGGCTTGTCTGTGGTTAGTTCTTTGATACAGGGGGTGAATTTAGGTTTGGGCCTGGATGCCAGTTGAGTAGCCATTCTGTTTCAGATTGGTTGAATTTGAGGAGGTGGATGACCACCCAGTTGATAATGATGAAGGGATAACTTTTGTGGATGTGGTTTTGTGAGGGGGAGGAGATTTGGAAGTGTATTTATGTGTTGTCTGCATATTGGTGCAAATGGATGTTGTGGTTGCTAAGGGTCTGTCCAAGGAAGTCAACACATTGGTTGAAGAGGGGATTAAATATGGAGGATCCTTGTGGAAATATGCCTGGGTTGGAGTCGAATCGATAGAGGGTCATGGAGACAATGTTTGTCTTATCAGTATGGAAATGGGTGATCCATTATAGAACTGTACCTGTGAGTTTAAGCCTGTGGTATAGCATGTTTCGGAAAATGGTTGGATCGATGATGTCGAAGGCTGTGGATAGGTCTGGAATTACGAGGAGGGCTATGTGCCGTTTGTCAGTGATATTGTGGAGGTCATCAAGGATAGGCAGTGTTGTAGTCTCGGTGCTGTGGCCAGATTGAAAGACTGATCGGAAGAGGTGGTGATGAGTTGTTTCTTTCCTGACATACCATGACAGACTCATGGGATAGGGGTTTTCAGGAGAGTGGGTCGAAGGATGTTTTTTTTAGGAAGGGGGATTTGTCCTGTTGTGAGTGTGGATGGAATTGCACCATGTAAGAGACTGGAGTTGATGATGTTGGCCCAGTGTGGTGATGCAGCTTGAGGTGGCGTATTAGTTTTGTTTTAGCTACGAGGGTGATAAGAATTTCTCATTCTCAGTCAATGGGGTGGAATCTGTTTCATGTGCTGGAAGATTTGGAAGTAGGGAGTGGTAGTTAGACTGCAAAGTGCAAGGCTTGTCTGATTTGCATTTTGAAATAGTATGCAACTCGCTCTTATACTGAGGTAGATGGCATGGTACAGGTGGATTATGGGTTGGAGAGATCCTTGGGGAGCTCAGGGGCAACACGTTTGTCTTGGAAGCAAGACAACGCAGCGCAACACATTTTCGAATCCCGATCCCACGCTTAGAAACCACTCGCTGGTATTAAGCGTGTTATAAAATAACAATTATAATTATAATGCTAAGAAGCTTCTGTATATAATTGGTGGTAGATTGGAGTTCCTGAAGGTAGTGGACGCTTTGGCGGTGCATTTTGATATCTTGTATTTGGAGCGGCACAGTGTCCTGGGGAAGGGGCATGGATTCTTCCTGTTTGATAGAGAGGAGCAAATTGTGGAACCATAGTGTGTGCTAGTGGTTGTGAGATGTTTGTGTTTTGAGGGGGGGGGGGCGCTATTTGGCCGAGTGCCTGGGTGGCAATAGTGTTGCAATTTTTAAGGAGCATGAACAGATCTGTGTGAGGGGTTCAGGGGGCGGTGTGTATGGTGCTAAGGCTGTGTCTGTTGTGTGTTCGATCTGTCTCGTTAAGGGCCTGTGGGATGTGTGGCATGAAATAAAAAGTTCAGGTGTGTTGCCAGCGATTTTTTGGGGTAAGTGATGAGTTTGTTAAGGTCATAGCGAGTAGGTCAGGTGAAGATACTGCTCACTATGAGATAGCTGTCAGGATTCAACCTACCTGGGTCAAAATAGCTAGGTAGATGTTGGTTCAGATTGAGCTCTGGTTCTTAATGGCAAAGTCAGAAGATGCAGTGTGTACGTTGGGATTGTGTGTTGGGGTGGTAAATGAGGTGGATGAATGTGGGGTTTCAGCATGATGGAGGGGAGCAGCTGAGAGAGATGGCCTGAAAGGAAGTGATAAGTGTGAGTGTGTCTTTGTGAATGATGGCATTGCCACCACCTGGTTTGTGTGAGGGGGCTGTGTGGTAGATGTGGTAGCGTGGTGGGAGTATGTCAGAATGTCAGGTATTGTCGGGTTCCAGCCATGTCTCTATGAGAAAGAGCTTGTCTGGGACGTGCACAGTCAGAAGTCATTGATGTTGTGGGTGTGTGCACAGGCAGAGCAGCAGTTGAGGAGAATGCTCCATCAAGTTGTTTCAGTGGAGATGTGTGCTGGAGTTTGATCTGAACGTTGTTTGTGTTATGGTTGGGCGCTCAGAAGAAGTAGCCTAAATTACCAAGTTAACACGGAAGTGCTTCAACAGGAGACATATTATTATGCCTAAATTACCAAATTAACCCGGAAGTGCTTCAACAGGAGACAGATTATTATGCCTAAATTACCAAATTAACCAGGAAGTGCTTCAACAGGAGACAGATTATTATGCCTAAATTACCAAATTAACCCGGAAGTGCTTCAACAGGAGACAGATTATTATGCCTAAATTACCAAATTAACCTGGAAGTGCTTCAACAGGAGACAGATTATTATTCCTAAATTACCAAATTAACCCGAAAGTGCTTCAACAGGAGACAGATTATTATGGGGATTCACAGTGTGGTCCCCTTTTCACTCTCGCAAGCACAAAAGGGGGAAGTAAGGAGCTGAAAAGAGGGAGGTGGAGGGTGTGCGTCCAAGCAACAAAATGGAAGTTGTGGTTGGGAGTTAAACTCATAGTGCTACCTGCAGGTGGAAAAGAGAAAATGCAATCAGGCTCCCGGTGCAGATTTTAAAGGGCTGTTTGGGCATGAACTTTTAGGGAGCTCGAAGCATCAAATCCAAGGCTCGAAGGTGCCTGCTGGTTAAAATCCTAACCCTCCTTGCAGATCGAAAGGAGATCTCAATTTATCTGTAGAACTTTGTTAGTGGAAGCAGTGGATGGACTTCAAAGTGTCCATTATGCCCTTTTCATGCCAGGTTTATTTATACTCCCAGTCTTCTTTGTCGGGAGGATTTGCTTGTTTTTGGGGAGAACACGTGGTTGCTGTACCTCTTATCTGGAGAATGTGTGTGAGTAGGTGCTGTCATATTGATGGTAAGCAGTGTCACAGGAATTCTGATGCCATTATTTCCCTGACATATAAACTCAGAGAGGCCTGTGCTCAAGCCCCTGAACTACTTTATTGGAATTGTTATTGTCCTGCTTTCTGGCACACTTCTTTTGTTTGCCATACGATATATCAGGTCTGAATGTTTGCGAGCCACATCGGTTATAAGAAGCAATATTTGTAGTCATCTTTTTCCCCAGTGGTACTTTGCCTCTGAGTAGTGGTTGCCACTCAGCAAATGAAGAATCACAACTAAACCCCCCTTCTTTATACTGAGCATGCAGTGATCACTTTTAGTGCAACCGTGTCTTCCCCTCTTCATAAGGTACTTTTGCATGGTTTGAAATTAAGATTTGATAAGCAGGAGCAAAAAGACCAGCTCCATTTTAACCAGTGACCAGGAGCTACCACTAGAGAAGCAGGAGCTAAAAGCAGCCCCTGGGTAGCCAGCATTCACCAGTGACCAGGAGCTAACACTGGATAAGCAGGAGCTAAAAGCAGCTTCAGGGTATCCAGCATTCACCAGTGACCAGGAGCTACCAATGGAGAAGCAGGAGCTAAAAGCAGCTCCAGGGTATCCACCATTCACCAGTGACCAGGAGCTTCCACTGGAGAAGCAGGAGCTAAAAGCAGCTCCAGGGTATCCAGCATTCACCAGTGACCAGGAGCTACCACTGGATAAGCAGGAGCTAAAAGCAGCTCCAGGGTATCCAGCATTCACCAGTGACCAGGAGCTAGTGCATAGCGTTTCACAAATCTAACTTCCACATAAGATGCACACCTATAATATTGTCCTTAATTTATGTCCCCTTTATTTATTTATTTGGTCATTTATATTGCGCACCAAGCCCAGGGGCATCTAGGCATTAAATGTTGTATCAATGCTTTACATGTTGTATCGGTGTGCCCTGATGTGTATTCACATATTGTCCACATTCACTTAGGTTTGCTAGGCAGCATGTGGCCTAGGGAGCTATATGTAGCTCCTGGTGACTGTTGCTGTCAAGCTAACCATGCTCTTCTAGACCACAAGCAGGAGCTAAATAGCTCCCAGCTCCCCTCAGTTTTGCACCCTGCTTTGTCATGTACTCTAGCAGATCTTGATGTCTTGGACTGGTGTATGCGCTTTCTTAGAAATAACTATCAAGCATTTGTTTTTTAGCAGATATATTTGGAAAGAGATATTAGAGGGATCATTGGTCCTGAGCAAGTATATGTTTCCCCGGAGAAGGATTTTGCGCACTGCGGCTCCCCAGCTGACTCTGCCAGCCCAGGCACTGTAGTCTAGTGCTCAACTTTGACTTCATGTTGGCTTTCCTTCAGTCCTATGTGTTCATTTAAAGGGAAACAAGATCATTTCTTCCTATTCATAGTGACATGAAATACATGGACTGGAACAGGGTATCCACATGGCCATGGAGTCATCTGGCAACCGATACATGTATGTAAACTCCGGGCAGGAGTAAATGAGTCACTGAGTCCCTGAGTAAGGCTGAGTAAGGCTGAGTAGAGCTGAGTAGAGCCGAGTAGGGCTGAGTAAGGCTATCTGAGCCATTGAGAAGCATATGTAAGGCCCAGAGCCGGATTCCATAATCTTTTGCACAGATATATGTGCCCACCCCCACTACCCCGGGCAAGCCCCTGAAGAGGAGTATATGACCTGCTTCATAGGTTTTCTGGGCTCTTAGCAGATTTATGAAACCTCCTGGGCAGCGGTATGTGGCCCTGGGTAAGGGTCCACATTCTCCCCTAGGACAAAGCAAAGAGTATGCGACTCTCTGTATTTTGTATTTGTATTTTATTGTATTTTATATAGCGACTTAATCCAAAGCGCTGCACATTTTAAAAACAGGGCTTGGTACAAAATAATGATAGATAGTACATATCAGACATCAATCAATTCTGGTAGCAAGCAATCCAGGGCAATGGAGAAGATGAGTTTTCAGAGAGAGACGAAAGAGAGAGTAAACAGTGATAGAGCGTAGAGAGAGTGAGAGAGCATTCCTATGTAAGGGAGCAAGAAGCTGAAAAGATCGGAAACAGGACTGGGCGCATGGAGGACGTGGAACGTTCAGTCTAAAGAGACAAGAAGAGCGGAGAGAATGCGAGGGAGTATAGAAAGATAATAGTACAGCAAGACAATCAGGTGCAAGCCCATAGAGAGATTTAAACACTAAGCAGAGGAAATTAAATTTGAGTTGGGAGTGAAAGGGCAACCAGCCAAGTGAGGCAATTGAAGAGGAAATAGAGTCACGATAAGAGAGAAGACAAAGTAGATGAACAGAAGAATTATAGGCTGATTTTAAGGGAGCAAGACGAGAGCTTGGGAGACCAAAAAGAGTGGTAGAACAGTAGAAAAGTTGAGAGAAGATTAGGGAAGAGATAAGAAGTTTGGTAGCTTGAAAATTGAGGAAAGGACAAACTCTACGAATATTATAGAGATGGAAACGACAGGAACGAGAGGTAAGAGAAATGTGGTGAGCAAAGGAGAGATCAGAGTCAAGGTAGAGGCCAAGATTGCGAGCCATGGGAGAAATAGGGAGACTAGAGGGAGGAAAGGATATAAAAGGAGGTGGCGGTTGTGGGGGTAGAGTGTTAGAGGGAAAACTAGCACCTCAATCTTCCCTGCATTTAGAGTGAGAAAGTGAGAGGCCATCCAGCATTTGATAGCGGAAAGACAGGCTGTAAGAGTGTGGTGGATTTCGGGAGTGAAGGACGAAAAGGATAGAAAAAGTTGTGTAGCATCGGCGTAGAAGTGATGAGAAAGACCAAAAGAAGAGATTATGGCAGAAAGTTGAGAAGTGTACAATGATAATAGAAAAGGCCCCAAGACTGATCCTTAGGGAACTCCGTGCTCGAGGGGGAAAGGCGAGGAGGTCTTGCCGGCTCAGATGATGGAAACAGTTCTGTTAGACAGATAGGAGGAGAACCAGGAAAGGACAGAACCCCTGAGACCAAAGGAAGAGAGAGATTCCAAGAGCAAATAATGATCCACAGTGTCAAAAGCAGCAGATAAGTCAAGAAAGAATAAAAAAATAAGAGTGTTTGGAATAGCGAGCTGAAAGAAGAGAGTTAAGCACACAGATCAGAGCAGTCTCAGTCGAGTGAAGAGGACGAAAAACAGACTGAAAGCGGGGAAGAAGAGATAGATCAGTGACAAAGGATGAGATCTGAGAGTATACAAGAGGCTCTCTAAGAGTTTAGAGAGGTAGGGTAGGAGGAGATAGGACAGAAATTAGAAACAATAAGAGGATAAGCTGTGGGGTTTTTCAGGATAGGATGATAGTTGCATTTTTAAAGGCTGTAGGAAAGACAGAGACAAGTGTTAAAGAAAGAGACAAGATATGGTATAAGAAGAGGGTAACCCTTAGGAATAAGAGCAGATGGAATTGGGCCAGTGGGAGTTTCTGTAGGATGAGCTTTGGCTAGCAAGAGTAGCACATCAGAGTTGGAAACGGGAGTAAAGCAGGAGATGAAGGCAGAAGGGATAGGAGTTAAGGTGGTTGGGGAGAGAGAGAGTTTACAATGTCTTGACGCAGAGAGTGAACTTTAGAGGAGAAAAAGTGAGCAAAATCAGATGCAGACATAGTAGAATGAATAGAGTGATCAGGTGAAGGAGGGAAAAGGAGCAGTGTTAGAGTTTGAAAAAGAATTCTAGGATGGGTAGATTGGGTGTGCATAAGATCTGAGAAAGAGGCACGTTTAGAAGAGATTCGACAGTTGTCGTAGAGGGTGTGAAAGGAGAAATAGGCAGAGTGATTAGATGAAGATCTTGTTTGAGTCAGCGTCTTTCCAGTCAGCGGAGAAGACGTTGCATAGCACAGAGATGAGAGGAGAGCCAGGGTTAAGAGGGCTTACGGGTAGGCTGAAAAGCAGTCAGAGGATGGAGTTGGTCGGGAGCAATGGAAAGGGATGATGAGAGAGCAGACGCTGCCTCGTCAGCTCTGAGAGAAGAAACGTTTGAGGAAGAAGGAAGAATAGAGCAGGGAGTTGAAATTGCGTAGATCACGCTGACATTTGTTTTTTGCGTGAAAGAGAAGTAGGGGAGGTCTGAGGAGTGGAGAAAAGAAGTGATACAGAGAGTAAAGAGTGGTCAGATAGGTAAACAGGTAGAGCTAGTACAGAAGAAGCAGTGAAAGAAGAGAGAAAGATTAAGTATAGTGAAGAACCAGAAATGTGAGTAGGAGGAGTAGGAAGTGGTGGGAGCAAGTGGGAGTCAAGGATATAAAGGAAAGGAGAGACCGAGTGTGTAGAAGAAAGATGAAGATTGAAATCTCCTAATAGTACAAGTGGGGTTGGACTAGGGAGGAAACGGGACAGAAGATGATTGATATCATCGCAAAAGGAGCCAAGTGGGCCAGGAGGACGGTAAAAAATGAGGAATGAGATAGCATGAGAAGTGGTGAAGATCTTGTAAACAAATTCAAAAGAAGAGTAGAATGACGTAGGAACTAGCGGAGGAATGGAGGAATAAGAAGAGCGATAAAGTATGCCAGTCCCCCCTCCGCGACTGCTGGTTCGGGGGACATAGGCAAAAGAAGACAGAGAAGAAGTAAGAGAGGCAGCAACAGTTATTTTATGGGTAAAATCCAGGTTTCAGTGATGCATAGAATGTGTGAATCACTGACCCAGAGTTTGGAATCCCTGAGTAGGGGAACTTGAACCCCATGCAGCCTGTCCTGTCCTGATACATTCTGGTTTCACCATCACCATTTTGTGGCCAATGCTGGATTTGACTTTTATGGACTTCATTGATTCACGGTGCGTCACCCTTTCTCAACTCTCATGCTGGACTTCCTTTGCATCTTGTACTCATAGTGGCCCTGAATCATGCTGTTCCCGTCTTAATCTTGTATCCTGACTTGCACCATTATGTGTTACTACTGACTTATGCTATTGTATTCGCTCTCCCCTCTTGCTTCGGCACTCTTTCTGACTGCTTACTCTCTGCTCTCCCCTCCGCTCCCTTCTCCCTTCTCCTATCTCCTCCCCTCCTGCCCTTACTTTCTTCTATGCATTTACTCTACCAGAATTGTCCCTGGACCTAGTATGATAGCAACCTCGTCTGTCTCCTCCGACCTGCCCTTATTGTCACCCCCACTCCCCATCCAGCACTATCGGAAATGTTGTCAGGCCTGGTATGATAGTTGCTTGTTTTGTTCCTCCCCTCCCTTTCTGCACCCCTCTCCCTCACCTTTTTTCTTTCTCCGGCTCTACCAGAAATGTCATCAGGCCTAGTACGGTAGTCGCCTGTCTGTTTCCATTTCCTTCCCACTCTCCCCTCCCTTCTTTATCTATGTCTTAGCTCTTGCACTATCTGAAATGTCGTCGGGTCGAGTACGATAGTTAATTTCACATCCTTACTGTTCATGGCCTGTAAGAATGTCATTGTTTTTTCCCTTGTTCCCTCTCCTTGCCTTGAAACACTTTGAAACACATTGTGTATAGGCGCTATATAAATAAACTATCATATCATATCATGCAGGTGTATATTAGGCCATGAGAAAGAGTATGTGCACCCTTGAGCATGTCTATGTAAAATCATGAGCATGAGTTAGGTGAGCACCTGAGCAGTGTTCTATAAACAGGAGTATGTGAGCCCATCTGCACATGTGTGTAAGTTGCTAATGTATACACACACCAGCTGTACCCAGAGTGTAGCTCTCTATATTTTTCTCCCTCTCCCTCTCCCTTTTGCCGTGCTTTCTTTCACTCTATGTCTCTTGCTCTGTATCGCCATGCCTCTGTGTGAGAGAGTTACGTTGTCCTGTGTGCATTTGCTAGAGGCTGTCCAGTTGTTGTTGACAGCAGTGCAACAAGAGGGTCACAGGGCTGTATTTTCTACGGTTAAAAGTACAATGGCAGCAAACCAGCAACCAACATCATCACAACAGTACCTAGACCTCAACCGTAGCAAGAATGAGATGTGGGACCTTCACAAATTAGCGCTCTAGCCAATGAACACACACCAACGGCCGTGATCCTTACAAGCACACACCAACGGCCATGATCCTGACAACCCTTTATCACAATCACTGCAAGCAGAGACTGCTAGCACAGGCAGGCAGACACAGTGAGATGTGATTCAAGTAGTCAAGTAGTGTTGATTAGGGATATTATTTGTACAAGGCCATTGAAGTGGTGATAGACATCTTAACAAAATCTTCAACAACACAATAGGATGGGTCTCCTTGGGTTCAACAGCTTTTAGTCTTGCACATTTTAATCTGAGCTCCCTTCTGGGAGATGGGAATTTGGTACACAGGTACTCACAGTCCAGGGATTCATGTGTATCTACATTAAGCCTGTTACAGTCTAATATTTCTGTTACTCAACTGCACCCCATATTCCTCAGTACATCATTTTGTTACCACCAGGGTAATAGCCATACTTCTTCCTTGCATACATCTTTGCCAGAACACATCTGTATTAATCATACTATCATCATGCACAAAGTTACTCAAAAAGAGTCTACGAACATTTAGTAATCCATTGAATGTTGCCAATAAATTGGGTCTAATCTACATGAATATTCTTCTCAATTTCATCTCAGCGAATAAGATTATATATTGTTGGGGTGATAGAAATGTATACCCCATCAGTTCTGGCCTTTTAAATAACTTGAGTTTGGCTAGATGAGCAAGATTCTCCTGCCAATCTCATTCCTAGCTTTTTTATATAATTGATTTACCAATACAGCAAAATCGAGATATTCATCGATGGACCAATTAATCACATTAAAGAATGTATGGTTCAATTAAACAAATTAATGTATCACTTTACAGGAACCAGGCTTTATTTATTTATTTAGTTGTTTTTTGATAGCGTGCCTAATACCATACCTGAGTAGGGTTCCTAAGCGTGGATCCGGGATTCAAAGTTATTCCAAGTTTGAGCCTTAATGTTTGGATGGGTATACATTGTGCTAACGCCAACATGTAGCACCAGATTTTCGCATCTATCTTATTGAGCCATGCATTGGGATTCACGGGACTCGCTTGCATCGCAATATGAGAGTATGGGAACCACACTCTGTTTTGTTAAGAAACGATCTGGGGATAGATCTCCGTCGTCGGCTGGGGCCTCCCTTTGGAACAGCCTCCCTGCCACCTTGAAACCTGAGGAAAGCCATCTCTGGTTCTGGAAGCATCTCAAGACCTTCCTCTTTGCCTCTGCCTTTGCCCCCTTCTCCCCTGTTGATCTGTTTCTTCTCTTGGCATCGTGCACCTGGCCACCCTCTGTCATTCGGGCCCAGGTACCTGCTCACCCTGCCACCCTCCTGCACTGCCTCCAGGCCACCCTTTGCACTAGGGTTCTGTATCTGTACCCATACAGCCCCCACCCACTTTTCTTCTGGACTTATCAGATATACCCTATCCGACTAACTTTCACCTGCCTCTTCCTGGCTGCACTACCACGGTTTACCCCCCTATTTATTCTTATTATTTACTTTATTTCATGTTTTTTCTGTTTTCCTCTCACCTGCTCCGCACTCTTCCACTCCCCCCTTCCATGCACTTTTCCCTTTTCCATGCACTTGCGCTTTCTTAAAAGTCACTGGGCCTAGTAAGATCGCTGTTTTCTTTGTTGTTTCTCCCTTCTTCCCCTCCTGTTTTGCCTGGTCGGGCTCTGAAACACTTGTGTACGAGTGCAATACTAATAAAATATCATATCATAAGCTCCATAAGGCTATAGCCTGCAGATGCACAAACACATCTTTTAATTGTGGCCATCAAGGCAGCTGTTTTCCCCTTTTTTTTCCAGCCATACGGTATCCTTTATATTTTTATTAGCTATGGTTGCCTCTAAGTAATCATAGGTTATTGTTCGCTCTTTCTCATCTCCAAATTTCAATCTCTTATTTTCAATCCTTCTTTACCAAAGCACTTAAGTTTAGTTTTTGTAGTGTTTACTTTCAAATGATTCTGCATTGCATAACTATAGAGGGCTTCGAAACTACGCTCCATTCCCACTGCTGTATGATCAAATACCATACGGTTGTCCACGTAGGCCGTCCAAAGTATGTGTCTATTTCCCAATTTCAGAGGGGAATTATTGCGTTTGCGGAAGATCAGAGATGAACAGGTTGAAAAGCAGGAGAGCGAGAGCCAACAGGCCGTTCAAAAGAGACAACAATATTTGGCATTTGCAACTCCTCCCGCTAAAGCAGGCCTTACTATCGCTAGTGATGGCTGTCCCAGTTTCTCCTTTGGGCAGGTTTCTGAGCCTGAGGTTTTTAATATTGTTAAAAACATGAAGCCAACATCACGTAAAGCTGATATTTGCCCTAGAAACATCATTAAGAAATCATTAGATACATTAACTCCATGGATCACGAAAAAAGTGAACTCCTCTTTTTAGCCTCCGCTGTACCTGTGGGCTTGAAAGAGGCATGGATTACACCACTGCTAAAAAAGCGCTCCTTGGACCCTGCTGTTTCTAGCAATTGTCGTCCAACTACAAATGCTCCTTTTTTGTTAAAAATCTTGGACCGAATAGCCTACTTTCAACTTCGGGAGTTTCTTGAAGCAAACAATGTACTTGGTCGGCGCCAGTCACAGAGATATGATATGATATGGCATTTATAACGCGCCTATACACAAGTGTTTCAAGGTGTGAATAGATGGCTCTCTTAGATCTTAAAGCTAATATATCTGACAATATTGAGAATGGCCATGCTACTGGATCTCTCAGCAGTCTTTGATCCGGTTGCTCACACCATTCTAGTCAGTAGGCTTGCTGAGGTTGCCAATGTGTCTAGTAATGACGCGGCCTGGATTGAGTCCTTTCTCAGTCATCGTACTGCAAAGGTTTTTGTGGATGACTTTAAAGCCTGTCCAGTTATGTTGCTGTGTGGGGTGCAACAGGGCTCTTGCCTCTCGCCGACATTATACAACATCTACACCCATGCTCCTGGTGTCAGTTACACCAATTATGTTGACAATGCTCAAATCATCCTCGAAATTGCGGGTGATTATATCAGAGATTCTGAGGCTTGTAACCAGATTTATATTACGATACAATCTTGGATGGCTGTAAATTCACTTTCCCTGGATGACATTAAGACGGAACACCTGAACTTGGGGTCAGGTTCTCGACTATAAAAACTGGAGCCTTGTTATACACGTGTTTGATTGTTGACTGTGCCATCTCAGTGGCTCCCTTTGTCAAGACGTTAGGTGTATACTTGGATCCCCAACTGTCTATGCAGAAGCATGAACTTCATCTGCGGTCTACCTGTGAATATGTTCTCAAATTGTTGACACAGATTATACTCCCCCTACCCCCCCCCCCCCCAGCTGAGAAAAACAGATCTATATTGGCCAGTGCCCTAGTAAATTCCAAACTGGATTATTGTAATAGTCTGTTTGCAGGCCCTTCTATTGCCAATTTGCAAAAGCTCCAGACCATCCAGAATGGAGCAGCTAGGGCAATTAGGGGGCATTGGTAGCACTTCACTGCCTACCAGTCAAACAGCAAACTGCCCATCAAATTCTCATCTTGACCCAGAAATGTAGGTCTGGCAATGCACCTCAGTACCTTTGTGATCGACTGAAGGTTGCTCCCAGTTGAAGACTTCTCTGCTCTAATGTTGATAACAAGCTCCTTCAGCCACGAGACAAACTTCAGAATGTTTGGGGCATGAGGTTTGATGCATGGTCTCTGTGTGTCTGGAATGGTTTGACAGCCTCAACATGAGCCATCCCTTGCTTTCTGAGTTTAGGAGAGACCTTTTAAAACGTGTTCGTCTAATAAGAAGGATTAGTTGAAGAAGACCTTCCTAACCAGGATCCCTTGGAGCTGGGATGCTGACATTCGGCAGAAAGATGACTTACCCTACAAGTTGGCGACTACAGAAGTTCCTACAGAAGATGCAGAACAGTGATTGTTCTAGTGAGGTAGCCCACTGGAGAGCTGATCAGTCCATCAGGTAGTCCAGTGACACTTCTGAAGGCTCAGGATAGCTAGATCCTTGAGAACGCGTTGAGACTGGTTGGTCCCACTAGTTCAAGTATTGAAGCACCACTCAGGGCCTACGCAGATCAGGTAGCCCAGCATGGCTTCACTGGGCAAAAAGCAGGGTGGGAATGCTGGGGTTCTTCGGGAGTCGACCATGGATCTTCAGTCGGCTTCTCTTCTACACAATATACTTGACTTCAACGCTGATCCGAAGAAATGGCTGCAGGAGTCCTCTTCCTATCCTCAATCATGGGTGGAAGCAGGTCCAAGCCCACCAATGTTAAGGATCTCCATCATTCAAACAGCCACCAGTGGTCCAGTCAGGGACCACTGTGGGTTTCACTTATGCCACACACCTAGACTTTCAGGCATCACAATGTGAAGTGGGACCAGACAGTCCCACCCCTACCTATATGGCCAACGAACAAGCGAAAACGATTTAAGGGCACTAGCCATATTTAGATATCTAGACGTGGTAAACGCGAATGTGCACATTAAAAATAATGCAAAATGGTAAAGATGTGATTTCTTGGAAAAAAGACCAAGGCTAACTAGCCTTCGGTGTGGGATGCACACCCTAATGATCACTAAGTGTTTCTATTGAAAAATTAGATATAGTATCTCGTATTGACTCCAAAAGGATTTTTGTCTTTCAAATAAGTTATTGATACTGTTTTGCTCCAAGATGTTCTTCAGTTTGTTCTTTAGAAAGCTAGAGCCGATGCAGTAATTGCCAATGCCTTTCGGACCATATTCATCAGGGCATTTGGTCATTACAACGTAGACCAATCAGTTCAGCTATAATGGTGTCAGAACCCCATTCGTAAACCCCAGTAATATCACAATGGCATTTCCCAATGGGGAAATTCAAGAGACAACATTATTCACGGGGAATGGATCCCAAAACATAAATCACTGTTGATTAATCGGTAATGGAGGATCAATAATTGCATTCAGTAAATCGGTGCATACATCACCAATTGAATCATTTGCCAGTATACACCATCAAGTAAACATAAGTCCCATGAGTTATTCAAAAATCATGAGTCACACGAGGTAAGAAAAGTTGGCGAAATTGCCAGGTGGTCAATAATTGGATTTCGGCAATGGTGGCCCCACGATCAGGACGCGGACACTCCGTTATAGGTATCATTGAAGAAATAGATGGGTACATGTTAGAATAGGATCACAGATCACGGTTATTCCCCACACAAAGTCATATGAAAACAGGTCATGGATATTGACTGTGACACCGTCATGCATCAAATCAAAAAACATTTCATTTAAGGTTCATATTGTACATTAGGCCACAAGAGAAGCCAACACAAGACAACACAATACAGAACATATAAAGGAGAGAAAGCAAACCAGAATGCATGCAACGGTACCAATGTCAAGTGTGCCGATATCAGTGTGATCCATTTGTGTAGCGGATACATAACATGAAGTACTTGGTGAGATCACTTTTTGTCTCTGGGGCAGTGAACCCTGGTCAGAGTGAGCAATACCCGCTAGAGCGCTTCCATTGTGATAGGTGCTCATGGATATCTAGGGCAGGAGCTGTGTTCGTCTCTAGGGCATAGGATTCACCCATCAGTTATACCTCGAATAATCGCTGATACGGTGTTGCGCAAGTTTAACTCCTGACCTGCGTTGCTGGTCAGTGTTCGGTGTACTGGCTGTCCTTATGCCAGCCAGGATCGCAGTGATATAGGAAACAATAAATAAATAAATATGCCATCATTCAAGCTGGTGTTCAGAGGAAATCAGCTGTTCACTTGTTGCATTAGTGCTCTCATGCGGATTGATATTGTAAAGCAGGGGGGCGCTCCCAGGCAATAATGGTTTTGCAGGCTATGCACAACCAAGTAGTTCAGGTATTTTGGCATGGTTTATGCTGTTGGATTTCCTTTTTAGACATTGTGCCGGCAGCTTCGTCTTACTTTGTCAGGTAGGCCTTTTTCCTCTTCGGTACCTGGTTGTGCACTTACTCCCCTTGTCTTTTTAGCACATCACTTTCTTTCTCCCTTGTGATAGACAGGTCACTTTTGCTTCTAGACTGTCACCTCGCCACATTTATACTATATGTCAATTGACAAGTCACGACTTGTGTCCTTCTGGGCATACACCACTGGAACAGAGTGAGCTGAGTGTAGGCCCTCACCCGAGCCCAGGTCATGTGCAGGAGCACTGGAGCAGAGTGTGCCGAGTGTAGGCCCTAATCCGAGCCCAGGTCATGTGCAGGTGCACTGGAGCAGAGTGAGCCGAGTGTAGGCCTTCACCCGAGCCCAGGTCATGAGCAGGAGCACTGGAGCAGAGTGAGCTGGGTGTAGGCCCTCACCTGAGCCCAGGTCATGTGCAGGAGCACTGGAGCAGGGGGAGCCGGGTGTAGGCCCTCACCTGAGCCCAGGTCATGTGCAGGTGCACTGGAGCAGAGTGAGCTGAGTGTAGGCCCTCACCTGAGCCCAGGTCATGTGCAGGGGCAGTGGAGCAGAGTGAGCCGAGTGTAGGCCCTTACCTGAGCCCAGGTCATGTGCAGGGGCAGTGGAGCAGAGTGAGCCAAGTGTAGGCCCTCACCTGAGCCCAGGTCATGTGCAGGTGCACTGGAGCAGAGTGAGCCGAGTGTAGGCCCTTACCTGAGCCAAGGTCATGTGCAGGTGCACTGGAGCAGAGTGAGCCGAGTGTAGACCGTCACCCGAGCCCAGGTCATGTGCAGGTGCACTGGAGCAGAGTGAGACAGGTATAGGCCCTCACCTGAGCCCAGGTCATGTGCAGGTGCACTGGAGCAGAGTGAGACAGGTGTAGGCCTTCACCTGAGCCCAGGCCATGTGCAGGTGCACTGGAGCAGAGTGAGCCAAGTGTAGGCCTTCACCCGAGCCCAGGTCATGTGCAGGTGCACTGGAGCAGAGTGAGCTGAGTGTAGGCCTTCACCTGAGCCCAGGTCATGTACAGGTGCACTGGAGCAGAGTGAGCCGAGTGTAGGCCCTTACCTGAGCCCAGGTCATGTGCAGGTGCACTGGAGCAGAGTGAGACAGGTGTATGCCTTCACCTGAGCCCAGGTCATCTGCAGGTGCACTGGAGCAGAGGGAGCCCGGTGTAGGCCTTCACCTGAGCCCATGTCATGTGCAGGAGCACTGGAGCAGAGGGGACCGGGTGTAGGCCCTCACCCGAGCCCAGGTCATGTGCAGGTGCACTGGAGCAGAGTGAGCCGAGTGTAGGCCCTCACCCGAGCCCAGGTCATGTGCAGATGCACTGGAGCAGAGGGAGCCAAGTGTAGGCCTTCAACCGAGCCCAGGTCATGTGCAGGAGCACTGGAGCAGAGGAAGCCGGGTGTAGGCCCTCACCCGAGCCCAGGTCATGTGCAGGTGCACTGGAGCAGAGTGAGCCGAGTGTAGGCCCTCACCCGAGCCCAGGTCATGTGTAGGTGCACTGGAGCAGAGTGAGCCGTGTGTAGGCCTTCACCCGAGCCCAGGTCATGTGCAGGTGCACTGGAGCAGAGTGAGCCGAGTGTAGGCCTTCACCCGAGCCCAGGTCATGTGCAGGAGCACTGGAGCAGAGGGAGCCGGGTGTAGGCCCTCTCCTGAGCCCAGGTCATGTGCAGGTGCACTGGAGCAGAGTGAGCCGAGTGTAGGCCTTCACCCGAGCCCAGGTCATGTGCAGGAGCACTGGAGCAGAGGAGCCCGGTGTAGGCCTTCACCTGAGCCTATGTCATGTGCAGGAGCACTGAAGCAGAGGGGACCGGGTGTAGGCCCTCACCCGAGCCCAGGTCATGTGCAGGTGCACTGGAGCAGAGGGAGCCAAGTGTAGGCCTTCACCCGAGCCCAGGTCATGTGCAGGAGCACTGGAGCAGAGGGAGCCGGGTGTAGGCCCTCACCCGAGCCCAGGTCATGTGCAGGTGCACTGGAGCAGAGTGTGCCGAGTGTAGGCCCTCACCCGAGCCCAGGTCATGTGCAGGTGCACTGGAGCAGAGTGAGCCGAGTGTAGGCCTTCACCCGAGCCCAGGTCATGTGCAGGTGCACTGGAGCAGAGTGAGCCGAGTGTAGGCCTTCACCCAAGCGCAGGTCATGTGCAGGAGCACTGGAGCAGAGGGAGCCGGGTGTAGGCCCTCTCCTGAGCCCAGGTCATGTGCAGGTGCACTGGAGCAGAGGGAGCTGGGTGTAGGCCCTCACCTGAGCCCAGGTCATGTGCAGGTGAACTGGAGCAGAGTGAGCCGGGTGTAGGCCTTCACCCGAGCCCAGGTCATGTGCAGGAGCACTGGAGCAGAGGGAGCCGGGTGTAGGCCCTCACCCGAGCCAGGTCATGTGCAGGTGCACTGGAGCAGAGTGAGCCGAGTGTAGGCCTTCTCCCGAGCCCAGGTCATGTGCAGGTGCACTGGAGAAGAGTGAGCCGAATGTATGCCCAGGTCATGTGCAGGTGCACTGGAGAAGAGTGAGCCGAGTGTATGCCTTCACCCAAGCCCAGGTCATGTGCAGGTGCACTGGAGCAGAGTGAGCCGAGTGTAGGCCTTCACCCGAGCCCAGGTCATGTGCAGGTGCACTGGAGCAGAGTGAGCCCAGGTCATGTGCAGGTGCACTGGAGCAGAGTGAGCCGGGTGTAGGCCTCACCTGAGCCCAGGTCATGTACAGGTGCACTGGAGCAGAGTTTAGCCGAGTGTAGGCCTTCACCTGAGCCCAGGTCATGTGCAGGTGCACTGGAGGAGAGTGAGCCAAGTGTAGGCCCTCAACTGAGCCCAGGTCATGTGCAGGTACACTGGAGCATAGTGGACTGAGTGTAGGTCTTCACCTGAGCACAGGCCATGTACAGGTGCACTGGAGCAGAGTGAGCCAAGTGTATACCTTCACCTGTGCCCAGTTCATGTACAGGTGCACTGGAACAGAGTTAGTCCAATGTAGGCACTCATCAGAGCCCAGGTCATGTGCAGGTGCACTGGAGCAGAGTTAGCGGAGTGTAGGCCCTCACCTGTGCCTAGAGCAACAGTAGGTGCACTGGAGCAGAGTTAGCCGAGTGTAGGCCCTCACCTGAGACCAGGTCATGTGCAGGTGCACTGGAGCAGATTTAGCAGAGTGTAGGGCCTCACCTGAGCCTAGAGCAACTGTCGGTGCACTGGAGCACAGTTAGCATAATGTAGGCCTCGCCTGAGCCTAGAGCAACAGTAGGTGCACTGGAGCAGAGTTAGCCGAGTGTAGGCCCTCACCTGAGCCTAGAGCAACTGTAGGTGCTCTGCAGCAGAATTAGCTTAGCAGAGTGTAGGCTTCACCTGAGCCTAAAGCAACTGTAGGTGCACTGGAGCAGAGGTAGCCAAGTGTAGACTCTCACCTGAGCCTAGAGCAACTGTAGGTGCACTGGAGCCGAGTGTCGGGCCCCACTAGCACCCATGACTTATACAGATGCACGGGGAAGATTGTAGGGTCTCACAACAGCAAGAGATGTGCAGGTGAACTTGGGCAGGGAGTAGGGTCTCACCAGAGCCCATGACATATGCAGGTAAAGGTGGAGCAGTGCACAGGTCTCACCAGAACACATGTGGTATGGAGGGCACTGGAGCCTAACGGAGCCCATGAGTCATGCCCTGCGAGAGAGTTGAGCGTTTCATTGGAGCAGAGCGTACGGCCTCATCAGAGCCCATGGCATACAATTGCACTAGCGTAGCACACCGGGCCTCACCAGAGCATATGTTATGTGCAAATGGATTGGGGCAGAGTGTATGGTCTCATCAGAACCCCTACCTAGAGCAGGTGCACTAGAGCAAGACGTGAGCTCAGAGCCAATCTCATGACGTGTGCCAGTAAGATGGATTTCATCATAGCCCGTGATATTTTCAGGTGCACTGGGAAGAGTGTGATGTCTCACGAGAACACGGGATGTACAGGCCCACTGGAGTGTAGGTTCCCATCAGAACATATGACATATGCAGGGGCACTAGGGTAAAGTGTAGGGTTTCATTGGAGACTATGGCATAACCTTTGTTATGCAGTAAATTAATATGAATGCAATGATTTGAATCACATTATTAAGAATTCATACAGGAGAACTGTCAGCAGACTGTTCAACCCATCAAAATGTAAATGACATGAGTTATTTACAATGCGCTTAATACCTAGAGGTTTCTAAGCGCAGACCCGGGCATAGAGCCTCTGTTGCTCTGCATGGTCTTGCTTCCAAGATGAGCATTTTTCCCCTAAGCTATCCTCCCGATAAGCTGTCAAATATGTCATATGACAGAGTGCATGGTCTCACCAGAGCACACAAGACAAACAGGTGCACTGGGGCATGGAGAGGAGTGTAGGCGCTGACCAGAATACATGAGATGTTTATTTATTTATTTATTTATTTATTGGGCATTCATAACGTGCACATACAGCAATGTTTTTCAAGATATACGGGCGTATGGGAGCCGAGTGTAGTGCCTTGCTAGAACACATGACAAGTGTAGATGCACTGAAGCAGAGTGTAGGGTCTTGCCAAATGTAGGGTAGGCATGGTATCACAAGTATGACACGGACACAATAGGTACAGTTTGTAAAATCTTTATTGAAGTTTCTGGGGTTGGAAAACTCCTACTCTGCCCTATGACTAAGATGGGAGGAGTCTCGACCATCAAACAATAAACCAAGCATTCTTAGTGGAGTCTCTCAAATCAAAATGGCCTATGCTAACAAAACCTTATGTCTGCCCTATATGTTGTACAAAAGTGCATAAAGGAGAAATGTATTCAAAGAAAAACCTGTGTTCAAATAAAGGTGGCTGAATCAGCACTCCTCCCCGCGTTAGACCCCACGGAGTAAGGCAGTCCTTGTAAGCAGGATGACACACTCTAGCTCGGATTCTTAGTTCAATAAACAGTTCCAAAACGTGGATCGAGGCCCACCTGGCCTTCCACGTTTAAGTCTCTCTTTCAGACCTTCAAAGAAAATTTCAACACAAGTAAGCCCCCCTCTGTCGGGCTCAGACCTCTTCAAACACAGAGTTCACATAGGTCTCCCTCTGTTGGCTCAGACCTCTTCAGCACAAAGTACAACAAAACCTGCAAAGGGGCTCCCTTCCCCAAGCTTATTTCACTTCGAGTCTCCCTCAGCTGGGCTCAAACCACTTTCGGGTGTTGAAGACTTTGAAATGTGCGTGGTTTTCTTTACAGACCTACGCAAGACCACTTCGACTAAACGTTCAAGATTCAACTCTCCCCTTCTTTAGGAGGTAATTCTGCTTACTTTGCTTTTGCACTTCATTTGCTTTATCGTCACAAACAACCTTTCACAGAGACTTTCGAGTGGGCTTCTTCTATTCGCCAGACCACTCTGTTATTCAGTATTGCTGATTCTATAGCTGTTATTTTTACTTCAAAGTTCATTCACAGGTCTACCTTTCCTCGCGTCTCATCCACACACGTGCAGCCTTCACTTGTGATTACATTTTGCTGCTTCAAACTTTCTTTAACACACATCAGTCTCTCAGGACGCTTGCCAACTCACCGGCTGCGTGCGTTTCTTTCTTGGTTTTATGATTTCCAATTCATGAGTTAAGGTTAGTACCACAGGCTTGGCCTCACCTCCCCAACACTGCTGTTCACCCGGGAGGGTCGTTGGCGTCCTTGAAACACAATGCAGTCTTCACTTGCTTGTTCTGGCCTTGTCCACTTGTCTTTCGTGGCCTGTCAGAGGCAATGAACTCCAATAGGGAACTCTTGGGGTTTTTGACCCGCTGCTCTCGTACCTTGGTCCGTTGCTCTGCTCCAGTGGTTTGCCTCACCCCTGAAGTCCTGCTCGTACTCGTGTTCCACCTTGCTCAGAGTGTGTCTTTAGCTGCTGCCTTTTATCCGAGTGAGGAGAGCTAATTAGTATCAGATGTATGCACTTGAAGGCAAGTGCCTGACTTTGCCTGACCCGATTAACGCGACATGTCCAGCATGTTGTATGAGATTTCGTCTTGTTATTCTCAGTCACCCTCTTCCTCAGCCAAGTGTTTGTGTAAAAAAAAGGGCGGGGGAAGTTGGGACCTCAGAGAATACTACAAAATAGGATGGAGTAGATGAACAAAAAAAGGGGGTAATACTGCGTCTCACAATTGGCTGCCTTACCCCCACTCCCTGAAGATCCCTCACCCAGGTGATCCTCCCTCACTGGTCCACCCCCAGGGTCTGGATCCAAAGGCGGTGGCTGTGCCCTGGCACATGAGAGAGATATCCCCGTGGGACTAGCTGGTGAGACACCCTCTGGTTTGTCACACAAAACACAAGTTGGGCAGCGCGTACAATCTCATCAATGCAGGTGCACTGGAGGAAGTTGTAGGGCTCAACACAGACAACATGTTTAGGTGCACTGGAGAAGAGTGTAGGGTCTTGACAGAGCACAACAAAGGTGATTAGGATGACTTTGAAACAATCAAAAAGTGGCAGATGGAAAGCACTGAATCAGTAAAACCTTTTGGTCACTGAACCTGGCAGCGTTCCATGGATCATTCTTTGCAGTAGAGAAAAACCAATCTGCAAATCAGGCTTGGTCAAGCCCCAAAAGGTGTAGTCCAGCCCCAACTTCTAATGCATATTAGTTCCGCACGAGAGCACAAGTGACCCTAGACATGCTTCAGCCTCAGTGGGCATCAACAGTGAGGTGTATCCTGGGACCCGTAACACCGTCTGTTCCACACATGGATGTACCCATCACATATGCAGGGGAACATGAGAAGACTGTAGGATCGTATAAGTGACCATGCATGTTTCTCGTACTCCTTGTTCTTAGTTTATGAGACATGATAATTATCCCAGACTTTGGTACCCGATGGAGACCTGGCGTGGGTGTTCTCTCACCAGCATGCATGTAAAAAGTGGCACTCTTTTTTCACATCAGTTATTCACAGCACTGCCCCTCCTTTCTGTGACACACATACCTCTTAGACTTGCACACACACTTGAAGGTACAGCTCAAATTCACTCCCAAAACCACTCTGTCACCCACAAACACACACGTACCCACCCCTCTCCGGCCCCTTCTATCTTTCTGTGCACTTGTGTGGCAGATACATGCATAAAGAGCAGTGGCAGTTAAGGGTGAGCTACTAAGGTGCCTGAAATTATAGAACACAGGTTTGTTAAGCCCTGAAGCTGCCATGCCATATTCAATCTGGCATTTTATACCATGTGCTGCATGTGGCTGACTGTACCTTTGTGTTTCACCCATAGATTGTGGGTGTGTACATGGGCTCTGCGATAACCGTCCAGGTAGCGGAGGTGTGTGCCAGTCCCGCTCCTGCAAGGAAGGATTCACAGGGCGGATGTGTGACCAGAAATCGGTGCCATGTGGCCCCTCCGGACTATCTCTGTACTGCCATCAGCATGCTGTCTGTGAGCACACCGGGAACATCACTAGGTAAGGAATTGCATTGCTACACCCGTTAAGGACCTAGGTTACAAACCACATTCCTACACCTCTAAGGACCTAGGTAAAGAACCCCATTCCTACACCCTCTAAGGACCTAGGTTAGGAACTGCTTTCCTACACCCTCTAAGGACCTAGGTAAAGAACCCCATTCCAATATGCCATGAGGTCCTAGGTAAGTAACAGCATTCCTGCACCCTCTAAGGACCTAGGTTAGGAATTGCATTCCTACACCCTCTAAGGACCTGGGTAGGGAACCGTATGTCTACACCCTCAAAGGGGCGGTGCAAAATATGAATAAACCTTGGGGGAGCTCCAGCGCCAGGTTAATCTTTCACAGATTAGTTCCACAGTGGGCTTCACTTGGAGAAATACCTCCATGATTGAGGGGAACCCCCGCCCCCTGTTATAAAAAAATCTTTCATTTAATGTTTATTTCTTTTAGATGTACCTGTGCAGACGGTTATGAAGGGGATGGATTTTCCTGTAAGCCGGTGGATCCGTGTAGGAAACCTGAGCGTGATTACTGCTCGCTAGATGTGAGTGACTTCGGTTGTGTACTAGAGAGGGAACTAAGTTTCATTTAAAGCTAAGCTTTCTATACTTAAGAGCTTGTTCTGCTGTAGCTGATCACTTACCTGTAAACACAGGATGATTAGTTTAGAAGAAAGCTGACCTAGGGTAGGACATGTCCTGTGCATGGGTGCAGGGGCGAGTTGTTACATCACAGTGCCCGCTCATGTCATAGTAGACTCTCAGGGAATGTCACAATGCACTCTCACATTCTAGGCCTCTTGAGAGACCTTCCATATGCCCAGCATTCTAGGCCTGTTGGGAGGGAGTGGTCATCAGAGACCTTCCATATGCCCAGCATTCTAGGCCTGTTGGGAGGGAGTGGTCATCAGAGACCTTCCATATGCCCAGAATTCTAGGCCTGTTGAGAGGGAGTGGTCATCAGAGACCTTCCATATGCCCAGAATTCTAGGCCTGTTGGGAGGGAGTGGTCATCAGAGACCTTCCATATGCCCAGTATTCTAGGCCTGTTGAGAGGGAGTGGTCATCAGAGACCTTCCATATGCCCAGAATCCTAGGCCTGTTGGGAGGGAGTGGTCATCAGAGACCTTCCATATGCCCAGAATTCTAGGCCTGTTGAGAGGGAGTGGTCATCAGAGACCTTCCATATGCCTGGCATTCATAGAGCCTTTCTGAAGGTACTCTGTTGGCTGCGGATCCCATCCTTTTGCTACCGTGATGTATCTGTGTTATTTTGTGTGTGGATTATTGCATGTAATTGTCTCCTTTCTAGGCCATATGCACCTACGTCGGCCCAGGTATCGCAAGCTGCCAGTGCCGCCCAGGCTTTACCGGCGATGGAAGAGTTTGTCTGCCCATTGACAACTGCGAGCTGGAGAGCAGAGGAGGATGCCACATGAATGCAGACTGCACCTTCATTGAACCAGGAAAGGTATTGGCAAGAGAAGGCTGCAATATCCTTTAGTTAAATGAATGATGGGCCGATGGTGCGAATCCTTCTGCATGTTGCTACTTCTTTCTCTTTAGGTAGCAGGAGGGCCTCAGACTATGAGATGTACAGTGGGAAATAAGTATACTAAAAGTGTTTGCTGTACCTGGGAGCCACTAAACTCCATCTTCTTTTCGACTTAGGTCTGGGCTGCTCTGCCATGACTACTTCTTGGAGAGCCTGGTGAACTTGAGGGGATCACTATTAGTGTCTGAGGCAGGAAGATGTCTGAAGGGCCTTGGCCACATGCCCCTTAAGTAGAAACTCCCCAGGACATCAGCCCTCTCATTTCACTGCATTTCTCATCAGCCCTCTCATTTCACTGCATTTCTCATCCGCCCTCTCATTTCACTACATTCTCATCCGCCCTCTCATTTCACTGCATTGCTCATATGCCCTCTCATTTCACTGCATTTTTCATACGCCTTCTCAGTTCACTGTATTTCTCATCCGCCGTGATTTCACTGCATTTCTCATACGCCTTCTCATTTCACTGCTTTTCTCATACGCTCTCTCATTTCACTGTATTTCTCATATGCCCTCTCATTTCACTGCATTTCTTATAAACCTTCTAATTTCACTGCATTTCTTATACGCGCTCTCATTTCACTGTATTTCTCATACGTCCTCTCATTTCACTACATTTCTCATATGCCCTCTCTGTGACTAATCAATTTCCGGGGCACCAGTGGTCCAGGGATGAATATTGGTTTCTAAACCATCAATCAACCCCACACCTCTAGCACACCAGAAGGGATCTGAACAGATTGGAATACAAGTAAATTATAAGACCTCCTTGTCCAATTTTGGTAACGTGGACGGATTGGCAGACTTATCTCAGCAAGGTTGTAGATCGTCTGTTAGTTGCAACACAGCGAAAATACAATTATTACCCAATGATAAAAGGGACTGTCAAGTCAAGGTTGTATACAAATATCTACTTTATAATTACTACAACAGACAGTTTTAGCACAAGACAATTACAACCTACACTGTAAAGGAACACAGAGAACAGTTTTACAAGGGTAAGGGATGCACTCTGGATACTTACAGGGGGGTAGTTGGTAAAGCAATCAGTCTTACTGTTCAAGGTTATTTGGTTTCAACACCAAATGGGCAAAGGATTTTAACTGTCTCTAGGTGCCTTCGGAGAAGGACCACAGGGGCAGAACCACAATGTACCTGGTGCTGAAGAAGTTCTTGGTGCTCAACTGGGTCAAGGCGGTTCCAGGGCGCTTTGCAACCCGTGAGACAGAGTTAGTGGCGGGAGACAGCTGGGGGTACCAAGCAGCAGGCAGTTCGGCAAGCAAAGCTGTACAGACGTCTGCAGGCTGTCTGGCGTGGCGGCTCGTGCCAAGAATCATTGTCTCTGTGCTGGTTGGCAGATCTGGAATGCTGGTCAAGGTGTCTTTGACGGTTCTAGTGACTGCGGCGTGACAACAGTCAGCGGTGCAGCCAGATGCGGTTCAAGAACCCGACTGTCTCGAAATTGTCCTATAAAAGATGGACGCTCGATGATGCTTGTGTGGCACTCCTCCTAGCTTTTTCACAGGGCTTGTGTCCTTTCAAGGCAGAGGACCCAAAGCTCAGGAGGGTGTTAGCAGGCAATGGTCTTGTCCTGTGTCCAGAGACTCTCCAGCACTTCCCACATAGTATGCTTGCTATCAGAACCTAGTAAGGCATGCTGTGTGCTGGCTGGGTACCGGTTCTGTAGCTGCTGGACCGGTCCTCTGTGTCTGGTGTCTCCCTCTGTTCGCTGGGAGATGATTATGGAAGAGATCTTGCTTCCCTCTTGGAACTCCTGGCCTTCCTTCACTGGCAGAAGATGTAACGTAGACTGTACCTTCAGCTTGGGTCCTAGGAGTCCTTCTTCTTGCGAAGTCTTCAGATGTTCTGATCAGTGAGGGGCTCAGCCCTCTTATAAAGCCAAATAGGCCAGAGTGATTGGTGCAGGCTAAGCCCATCTTAATGAACCAATCCTGGGTCCCCACCAGCAATCTTCAGTGATGCTTCAGGTCAGAATTAGTGCGCTTGACAACAGACAGGGGAAGGATGACAACATATACTTCTAAATCCCACCCATCTTCCTGTCTGCTGTACATCAAAATGTCTCCCAAATTAACTGAGCCCTATGCGGTGCTTGGTCACATCATGGGCCTCCTTTGAAGTAGGGGGTTGCAGGCAGACTTTTGTCTCCTACAATTCTCTTTTCTCCAGCTGAGCGTGGAGAGCGGTCGCCGGTGGCCTGAGGGGATCAGCAGGCCTGGATAGCCCTGCCTGGGCCTCCGTGAGTTTTGTGTTCTTTGTGCTTTAAAAAAAAAAAGGAAAAAGAAAGTGAATTGTTTCCACGCGCTCCCAGCGCGGTGTTTGGCCTGCTCCTGCTCCCCCCTCCCACTTCCTGGTCTTCCCCTCCCTCCCCGCCTCCCTGCCCGCCCACCCCCCCCTCTGATTGGCTGTGTGCCTGCCTCCCCTCTGGCCTACTCGACGGCCGTTCCCCACGCTCGCTTCTTTTCTCCAGCTGAGCGTGGAGAGCGGTTGCCGGTGGCCTGAGGGGATCAGCAGGCCTGGATAGCCCTGCCTGGGCCTCCGTGAGTTTTGTGTTCTTTGTGCTTTAAAAAAAAAAAAGGAAAAAGAAAGTGAATTGTTTCCACGCGCTCCCAGCGCGGTGTTTGGCCTGCTCCTGCTCCCCCCTCCCACTTCCTGGTCTTCCCCTCCCTCCCCGCCTCCCTGCCCGCCCACCCCCCCCTCTGATTGGCTGTGTGCCTGCCTCCCCTCTGGCCTACTCGACGGCCGTTCCCCACGCTCGCTTCTTTTCCCCAGCTGAGCGTGGAGAGCGGTCGCCGGTGGCCTGAGGGGATCAGCAGGCCTGGATAGCCCTGCCTGGGCCTCCGTGAGTTTTGTGTTCTTTGTGCTTTAAAAAAAAAAAGGAAAAAGAAAGTGAATTGTTTCCACGTGCTCCCAGCGCGGTGTTTGGCCTGCTCCTGCTCCCCCCTCCCACTTCCTGGTCTTCCCCTCCCTCGCCGCCTCTCTGCCCGCCCACCCCCCCCCTCTGATTGGCTGTGTGCCTGCCTCCCCTCTGGCCTACTCGACGGCCGTTCCCCACGCTCGCTTCTTTTCTCCAGCTGAGCGTGGAGAGCGGTCGCCGGTGGCCTGAGGGGATCAGCAGGCCTGGATAGCCCTGCCTGGGCCTCCGTGAGTTTTGTGTTCTTTGTGCTTTAAAAAAAAAAAGGAAAAAGAAAGTGAATTGTTTCCACGCGCTCCCAGCGTGGTTTTTGGCCTGCTCCTGCTCCCCCCTCCCACTTCCTGGTCTTCCCCTCCCTCCCCGCCTCCCTGCCCGCCCACACCCCCCCCTTCCTCTCCCTCTGCCTATAACCTCCCCCCTCCTGGGCAGCCCTCTGCCCGGCAGCCCCCGCGGCTAAGGGCCCCAGGCCAAGGGCGACTCCTACAGTGCGGCTCCCTGTGTGTCTGCAGGTGTCCGCAGGGGACGCCAGGCGCCAGCTCCTCCGCTCTCCGGCCCACCCCTCCTCACCTTGCTCACCTCATCCGCATGATGCCTCGCCCCCCCTATTCCAATTTTTTGGTAAACTAGAGTGCTTTTTCTCCCCTCGCAGGATTCTCAAACTTAGGTGGCCCTGACCTACTACGCATTACTGTTTGCTCTGCATTGTGTTAAACTAGGGTGTTTTTCTCCCCTCGCAGGATTCTCAAACTTAGGTGGCCCTGACCTACTACGCATTACTGTTTGCTCTGCATTGTGGTAAACTAGTGCCCTCCACTCACTTCCTGTCTGCATACTCGTGGCGTCCGCTTCCCCTCCTACTCCATGGTGCTCTCTATCTCGCCTATCTACTCTAACTGCTTCTCCATTGACTATCCTGCTCTCCTCACTAAATCCGGTAGGAAAAAGTTTAAAAAGGACATCCTGGTCTCCAACCCAGGCCTCCCTATCGCTGACACCTACACGAGCGCCTGCTCCAAGGAAACTCTCACTGACATTCTCTTTTTCGTGCCTTCACCTGACCTATGGACCCCTCACATGGTCGCTGTGCTCTCTCCTTTCTCCACCTCTCCCATTAATGGTGGCACCCGTTGGGATGTCCTCTTGGCCCCTTTCCACTCCTCTAAAGCCATCATTAATGTCTATGCTAACGGGACCGTCTTGGTCCAAGGCCCTCAGGCCAACCTTCACCTCTTTGATAGACGCTTCCCATGCCTCATCAACTTCCTCTCCGCTCCCGCTGTCCCCCCTCCTCTGTCCTCGGCTACCTTGCCTCTCCCCTCCCTCCCTGCCCCTTCTCTTGCTCCCTCTTCAACTCCTTCTCTAACACCTCCGCAGGGCGTACCTCTGATCTGTACACCTCCCCGGAAGTTTTTCAAGGGTGGCAACCCTCTCCACATTGCCACTCTAAATTCTCGCTCTGCCATCAAGCACTCCTCTGATATCTGTCGCCTTCTTGAGGAACTGGACCTCGACGTCCTCGGTCTCACTGAGACTTGGTTCACTGCCAGCTCTGCCACCAGCTTCGACACACTCCTACCTGACGGCTACAAGATCCTCTCCGTGCCCAGGCCCAACCGTTCAGGGGGTGGTGTTGCCCTTATCTTCCCTGAGTGGATTCCTGCCACTGTCACTCCTACGCAGACCTACTCCTCTTTTGAATGTCTTGTCTGCCGACTCTCTCTCTCTCCTAGCCATTCCCTTACCGTGGCTACTATCTATCGGCCACCTGGTCAAATTTCCTCCTTCCTCTCTGAGTGGGCTGACCTCTCCTCCTCACTCCTGTCCTCAACCACCCAACTCCTCTTTCTCGGTGACTTCAACATCCACCTCGATGCCTCCTGTCCCCCCACTGGTCTCTTTCGCGAACTCTGCAACTCTCTCTCACTCTCTATTCTCCCGTCTGGGCCTACTCACTCTGCAGGGCACACTCTTGATGCTCTGATCTCTTCTGACCTTCCCCTCTCCCTCCCTCTCTCCACTCCTCTCTCCTGGAGCGATCACTTTCTCCTATCCTCCCACCTCTCCCTCCCTACCCCACAGGCAAAGCCACCCTCTTCACTGCCACCCACCTTCTCGGTCATCCGGCCCATGAAGCGCGTGTCAGTTGAGGCTTTCGCTGCTACCTTCTCGCCCCCTCCTCCCCCCCCGGCTGACTCCCACCCTGACACAGCCCTCTCCATGCTCTATTCCTCTATATCTGATACTCTCGATATCCTTGCCCCCGTCATGAGAATCCGCCTGAAGCCCAAAGCCAAATGTAACTCCTGGTATGACTTGGATCTCGTCACCCTAAAACGCAAGTGCAGGGTGGCAGAGAGGAAATGGCGTGCTTCATGTTCATCCTCTGACAAACTGGCCTGCCGCCTGCTCCAAAGGCAATACCGGCTCTCCGTTCTCACCAAGAAGAGAGCCCTTATCCAAGCCCGCATCTCTGAGGCATCTAACAACTCGGCCGAACTCTTTAAAATCTGCAAGGAGCTGGCCAACCCTGCTGCAGTCTCTACCTCTCCTGTCCCCTCCCAGGCCCTCTGCACTGCACTGGCCTCACACTTCATCTCAAAAACTCAGGACATCCTGTCCTCGCTCTCCTCCGCTCTCCTCCCTCCCTCTCTTCCCGGCTCTTCCTCTTGCTCTCTTGCAGCCGCCCCTCCGCCCTCCTTCTCTGCTTTTCCACCTTTTTCTGCTGATGAGGTTTCCAGACAAGTCCGATCTATGAAAGCCTCGTCTATTCCTCCAAAACCATCAAGGATCACATCGACTCCCTGGCTCCTGCCCTGGCTGACTTTTGCAACCACTCATTCGCCTCTGGAGTCTTCCCATCCCCCCTCAAGCACTCCCTTGTGCACCCCCTCCTCAAGAAACCCTCTTCCGACCCCTCCTGCCCGGCCAACTATCGCCCAATCTCCATTACTCCCTTCCTGGGCAAACTCCTGGAGAAACTGGCCATCTCCCAGCTTAACCTCCATGCTGAATCTGTTGGTAATCTTCATGACCATCAATCCGGCTTCAGAGCGGCCAGAAGCACGGAAACTGCTCTCCTGAACATCCGTGAGGACCTGCTCCTTAACCTTGATTCCAACACTCCCTGTGTTCTCATTCTGCTCGATCTCTCCTCTGCCTTTGACACTGTCAACCATGCCATCCTGCTCAACCGTCTCCGTGATAACCTGGGTATCACTGGTCAGGCTCTGGCATGGCTGACCTCTTTCCTTTCCGGTCGACCCTCCCAGGTCCAAATGGGCTCCTTCCTCTCTGACATCTTTTTCTCCACCTGTGGTGTCCCTCAGGGATCCAACCTCTCTCCCTGGCTTTTCAACCAGTATCTGGCACTCCTTGCCCACCGCATCGCCGCTCTCTGCCCCCACTTCCAGTGCTATGCGGACGATACCCAGCTCATTTTCAGGCTACCCTCGGCCTCCTCCTCTCCTTCCCTCATCTCCGACTGTCTGTCTGCTATCCAGGAATGGTGTGCTGCCAATGACCTCTGCCTTAACGCCAGTAAGACTGAGATTCTACTCATCGGCACACCCACTCCCTCCTTCCCTGCAGCTCTCTGGCCGGCCTCCCTTGGCCCCCTTCCCGCCCCTACCTGCAAGGCTAAAAACCTCGGGGTCATCTTCGACTCCACACTCTCCTTCTCTCCTCATATATCTGACGTCTCTAAGAAGTCACACTACCAGCTGCACCTCCTCAGAGGTATTCTTCCCTTCCTCTCCTTCCCCCAGAAGCTCACTGTCTCCCGAGCCCTGGTTCTCTCAAGGCTGGACTACTGTAACAGCCTCTATCTTAATCTGCCTGCCTCCACTCTCCGCCCTTTGCAACTCATCCAGAACAGAACTGCGAGACTTGTCCTTGGCCTCAAGCCCAGGGACCGTATCTCTCCAGGACTGAAATCTCTTCACTGGCTCCCAGTGGCTGCGAGGATTAAGTTCAAAACCCTCTGCATTGTCCACAAGGCCTTCTGGGGCCTGGGGCCTAAATACCTTCAACTCTCTCTTCCTAAATATCTTTCTTCACGAGCCCTTCGCTCATCCGTCTCCAACTCCCTCATGGTCAGCCGCTTCTCGAAGCAACGAGCTGGGGGTAGATCTCTCTCCGCAGCAGGGGCCTTCCTCTGGAACAGCCTTCCTGCCTCCCTGAAACTTGAGGAGAACCATCTCCGGTTCCGGAAGTACCTCAAAACCTTCCTCTTCGCTTCTGCCTTCTCTCTCCCTCTCCCCTGCTAAACCTGCTTAACTCCCCACTGAATTCTGCACTAAACCTGCATCTGGGCCACTCTCAGCGACCTCGGTCCAGGGCCCAGCCATTCTCCACTTGCACTGCCTCCCTGGCTCCCCCTGCACTGTGGGACTGTCACTGTATCCCTACAGCCCCCCTTCCCAGCACTTCTCAGCACTTGCTCTGCACTTACCTCGCACTTGCCACCAGCTGGCCCTTTTTATTTATTATTTATTATTTTATTACGCTACTTACCTTGTACTGCACTTCCCCCCCACCTCCTCCCCCTGCACTTTCTCCTTTTCCCCTTACCTCTGCACTTGCGCGATCTGAAGGACACCTGGCCTAGTAGGATCGTTTGTCTGTCTTCCCCTTGTTTCCCTCCCTCCCTGCCTCGTCGCGCCTTGAAACACTTGTGTATAGGCGGGTTACAAATACCATATCATATCATATCATATCATACATACTTCCCTGCTCTGAAAGGAGTAGTTCCAGACAGGACAGTCACTGCCTTTTCATACCAAGGTGGGATGTTAGTACTAAGTTGACACATTGCATTACAAAGAGGTGTTGTCACTTCCTGCATTGAGGCCTCACTGAGGCCTGCTAATTAACATTCTTCCGTATTTGCCACCACCAGCAAGGTGTAACAATGGAGATACAAACCTATGGGGACTTGAAATGCTAATCAGGCTGCCCACGGCAAGAGGCTTTTGATGTACCCACAGCTGTCAGGGGAGGGTGGCGCTGGTAAGCTGTGTCCGCCCAGAGTGCACGACTATTTTTCTGCTGTGCAGTGAGCATGGAAAATATGTGCCGGAATGGCCCTACACATTTTCCAGAAGTTGATCTCCCATCATTCATGCTTTTAAAAAAACAAAAATAGAAAAGCCCAGGCAAGCGCACTCTCCCTGTGCGGATGGTCAAATTCCTCACACTCTCATTTCGCTTAATTTCTCATCCACCACTACTTTTTTTGTTGACAAATTAGAATGTCCTCTTGTTACAAATTATTTTCTTCACACTCCCTCCCTCCTCCACATCAATCTACCAGCGGGTCCATTAACAAAGTACACTTTGGACTTGCCCTTCTTCCTTTTCAACCACCCACGTAAACCTCTTTCAGCCCACATCACACACCTCGCTTTTTCTAACCAATGGGAGCACACTCTTGTGTTTGGGTTATTTCTCCTAAGCATTTCAAGCAATACTAGCTCAGTAATGGCATGCAGTGCAAACCAATACAATGCTCCCTTTCTTGTAACCCTACCTTACAATGAGTGCCACGTTCATTGGATAGCGTTATACTATTAAACATCTTGCGACTGAACCTTCCATTGGTTTCAGGGGGAACAATATGGCTTTGGCATGTGAAATTCCCCCTCTCTTGTTTCAACCCTATTGTCCTTGATAATCTTGTTGGGGGTAACTGTCCCTTCTGAACATATTAGCCAGATATCTGATGATGTTAGAGATGGCAATGCCAACCCTAACTTTAACTTCCTCCAGCTCTGAGCAACAATCCACCATCGCAATTATGTAGCTGCCATTGGCCCCCCCTCACTCCCACCGCACCCATTGCAATCCAGGCATGTGATGTCCACACTTCCGCACTCACACCAAGGTTTAGGTAACCCCACAGTCCTCATGGGAATGTTAAGTGTCCCATGAACTCGCTCACTCTCCTTACACTCCTTAATCATATTTTCTGTTCAGCCCTACGGATAAGCGGGACGCCATCCACTTCTCCTCACTAAAAATAGGCAAATAATCCCTACAAATAAAATATGGACTAAAACTACTTGCCACAAAAAAATAGGAAATCAAGAGACATGTAGTAGGGTGCTCTCTGTCTCCACCTACAGAGTCCCACAGATATGTTCAGATCAGTGCAACCAGCAGAGCAGAGCCACAGGATCTGAAAAGGAACTTTCAGGTAAAAAGGCATGGTTTGATTTGCATGAATCACAGGCTGCAAAGAGGCATCAATTACACAAGGATATTTGTTCAAATATATTTACTTTCGCCTAAACTATCCCCTCCACCCACTGGTAAAAAGGGAATTACTCCTTACTCACTAAAAATAATTGTACTCTCTACTTCAAAAAGTAAAATACTCTCACTTCAATTCTCAACTCTCATTACCAAGCTTGGGCCGCCCATAGCCTCCTACTCTGCCCTTAGTTTTAGTCAAACCCCATGGGCTGTAAAAACCTTCTCTGAGCCCCTACTTTCTCATTCCAATATGCCATCTCTCCCTCAAATCCATATCCTTTGTACTTTCCTAATCTTTTTGAGTACTCCGCCATATGCAGGCAACTTTGTTAAATTACATGCTCTTAAGTAGTTAACCCTTTCTTCCTCCATTACGACTTTGTCTGCCACCAGGCACACCTGATCATATTGACACTATTCCTTCTCCACCCTCACAAGATTTCCTAGATACAGAAATCTACTACTATGTTCTTGCCGCCATAGACATATTCTACCACAAAGTCATGGCCTTGTAACCCAACCTGCTGCCCTCATCAATACTCAGCTCAGCAGAAATACATTTCAAGGGTTTCTGATATGTCTTCACATCAAATTGCATCCCCAACCGAAAACCTTAGAATGTATTAAATTCCCACACCCAACCCAAGGCCTCTTTCCCTATTGCAGAGTATTTAATTTCTTCATGTCTCAAAGACCTTCAACCAAAAACAATGCTCAAAGTCTCAAGATACTTTATTTCGAGAAGAAGCACAAAAAAAGTACATATATCGTAGAAATCATTTACACAAATTTAATTAAATATAATCAAAATGCATAGATAAAAAGTATTCATCAAACATTTTGAAGATAAAGAGCCATAAAATTGATAACATAATATGGCAATAAATTCTCCCAATTACTTTTATTTACAGCACTTCTGGCACAAATTGTCTTTGATCTAATCCGCCAGGCTTTTTACTAGTTAGCTCGGAACGACCTAAAATTGTTGCACGTTATTTGGCATAATACAAGAGCATTGTGAGAGGTGTTAACTTGATATTTGTAAAGCATTGGGAATACCCACTTTCTTCAAATGGGTAAATACTTCGGACAGACCTGGATGAAATAAAGTTCCGAGTCAGTCGCAGTAAGGCAAAAAGGGCAGCATTTGACGGTGCTAGAATACCTACCACCTGTGAAAATACTCTGCCACAGGGAATAGGAATATGTTCATCGAAACTTTATAAACAATGCGCTATGGCTAATAGGGAATATTTCATTCAGATACCGTTCTGGTGTTAAATGGGATTTATGCATAACATAACCGGAAACCTTGATTGATTTATGCACTCATAAATGTGCATGTCCAAATAGCAAATGTCAAGCTTATTCTTAATATCCCTATAGGACTTCTCTGTGATTTTTGTTTCTTTGGTGAGGTTCTTTATTTCGGTGCTGGACTGCCCTTGTGGGTGGGACAAAGATTGATATGCAAATAGATATTTCTCCTCTGTGAAGGGGACAGTGAACTAAAACGTGGCTGTAGACCCTTCTGAATGGAAAAGATTCCATAGAACAGGGAATTTGAAGCAATTCCGTTGTCAGTAGAGAGGCTCCCACACTCGTCTTAATTGAGTAAATGATTAAGGCAATTGTATTCATGATGGTTAATATGTGGAGGAACCAGTTATACGATTCAACCCACTCCCCACCCCCCATTGGGAATGTATTACACCCATAGCATCTATTTATAACAATTTAGTTTATCTGATTCATGCAAACGTAGCCAGTAAAGGAGGGGCTAGCAGAAATTGTCTCCGTGCTTGTGGGTAGAGTAAAGGCATAGTTCACAAACCTATTTTCCTCTTTGACTAGTGTGTCTAATCCTTCTGCCCCGGAGTTTGCTGCTCGAGCTTTGTACACCTCTAGTAGTGCAAAGGGGGTATGATTTCCCGGTCCTCAGTTTGAAGTGCATAGGGCACCAGAGCAGCGTTTCAATGTCAGTTAGCTCTTCTTCTTTTGAGAAATCCATTTATACTATGTCGGCAGCTCCAAGATCCAGCGAAGAGCAGCAATCCTACTTGCAAGATGCAGCCCTCCCTCATATCACAACCGTGATGAGAGAAGGACTAGAAGCCCCGATCACACGCGAGGAGGTCGACGCGGCCATTAAGAGTCTGAAACCAAGAGCCCCCAGACCAGATGGGTTCTCGAACCGATTTTATAAAATCTTTCGGCCCCAGCTGCTGACCCCATGACGACGCATTTCAATTCCTTCTCAATCTCAGGGTCTATCACCCTGTCAATGCAAGAATCGATTCGAGTCCTTGCCCTCAAGCCGGGAAAAGACCCCAGAGACAGTGCGGCATATAGACCCATCTCCCTGCTGAACCTGGATGCTAACATCTACTCGAAGGTCCTGGCAAACCGACTGGCGAGAATACTCCCGGAAATCGTAGATCCAGACCGGACGGGACTCATATTGAATAGAGCAACCGCAGACAACATACGGAGGGTCCTCAATTTGATTGAGATTGCTAAATGGAACTCACGAAAATTAGCCTTGCTAGCCCTGGCTGCGACCAAGGTCTTCGATAAAGTGGACTGGTTATTCCTCCGACGCACCTTACAATCCTTCCATTTTGGGCTCTCCTTTCTAAAACTCGTCCTAGCGAACTACCAAGCCCCAAAAACCCTCCTCCGGGTTAATGGCCTACTATCCAGCCCAATCCCTCTAACATGTGGAACCAGACAGGGATGCCCCCTCTCCCCCTTGCTCTTTGCCCTAGTTATGGAACCCCTGGCCCAACGAATCCACCGTAACCCCAGAATTAAAGGCCTCCAAGTAGGCCCCGCCCAATACAAGATCGCGCTGTACGCAGACGACGTGATGCTGACCATAACGGACACCTCCCAGTCACTGAGAGCTGCCCTAGCAGAAATTCATGAATTCTGAGGGGTTTTGGGATTTTCTATTTAGTTTGCAAAATCAACAGCCTTGGGGTGGGATTGGAACTGGAAGACAAAGAGTCCTTCAGATCCCATTGCTTGATCCAATTAAGCGAAAAGTCAATCCCTTACCTTGGGGTCCAGATCCCTGCTCGCCCGGAAGATACCTACCGGCCGCTATTCAAGAGCTTGGAGAGAGACCTTGACCGATGGCTCGCACAGGAGATTTTGCTACTGGGTCGCATTGAGCCTGCAAGATGAACCTCCTTCCTCGATTTCTGTACGCTTGCTGAGCCCTCCCCATCATGATCCCACGCCCCCCGCTCCAGCGCCTCCAAAGCAAGGTATTCCGCTTTATCTGGAAAGGCAAAAAGTTGCGCATCCCACAGAGAACTATGCTGAGCGCCCCAAATCTGGGAGGCTTGGGGGTCCCCGATCTCCAGAAATACCAGATAGCGGCGCAGATAGCTCACAGCCGAGCTTGGACCATTGCATCAAGGCACCCTAAATGGGCAGAGATTGAACAATCTCGATTACCCCTCCCCGTCTGCTTTCTACTGCATCTGCCGCCCTCCCTGCGAAGGACATGGCCAGCTACCTTGTCGCAGGGGTGTTGCTAGGTCTGGAAAAGATCTGGGGCTACACTAATGTCGGGATTGTCGGGACTCGGGGCTAGCTAGCCTTTTGGTTGTAGACCCTGAGATTTAATCCGGGGCTACAACCAAAAGACCCGGGGCTATAGCCCCCTGAGCCCACCCCTAGCAACACCTCTGCCTTGTCGTCAACTAAACAGACATTAAGAGCATGGAGTGGGCGCCTAAATATAGAGGCATCCCGAGAGACTTGAGCCCGTCCGCCCCAGTGTTCCATAACCCGGCCTTCTCACCTGGAGCCTGCCCCTCGAACTTAAAAAATTGGATCGCTGGGGGTCTTAACTCCATGAGTCGATTATTTGAAGGGAACCAACCGCTGACCTTCGAACAATGTAAGAGCGCCTTCTGCCTAGCGGAAACCGATAGGTTCTCATATGCCCAAATTCGACATTGGTGCTCACACCCCTAGACCCGCTTAGCGGCCACACAGGAACTAGATCCCCTCGAGCTGACAGCGGCAGACCGACCGAGCCGAGGGCGAATCTCGACGCTATATAGACTATTGCCGACAAACTTCCTCGTTGCTAAAGAAACTTATATGTCACATTGGGAAGTAGACTTGGGACACCCAATACAAGACCAGTCCTGGGCAGATATTTGGTCACGAATGCACTCGTCCTCCTTTTGCATTACCAATCGAGAGTGCGCGCATAAACTCCTGTTAAGGTGGTACTATCTGGCGCTCCGGCTACACCATTTCAACCAGCCCTGGACCCCCTATGTTGGCGCTGCTGCGGCCTCCCGGATTCCTACCTGCATATGTGGTGGACATGCCCAGTGGTGGCGAACTTCTGGTCCCAATGTATATCCACCATAGCAGACATTACCCAGATAACGCTGCCACTGGAGCCAGAACCTATTCTGCTAGGAATCCCGATCCCAGGCATATATCCGAGATCTGGTAAGCAGGCGACCCTCATAACATAGCTGCTCCTGGCCGCTAAGATCAAAGTGGCGCGAACCTGGAAATCCCCACAGGGCCCCCTAATGATCCTGTGGTGGCTAAAACTCTGGGACATCTTCATAGCGGAGAAGATCACAGCGGCAAACAGGGATCACCTTCACCGCTTCACAAACACTTGGGTGCCCGTGATAGACTACGACCAGAGCTACCCAGCACTAACATATAAACCACGCTCAGTGGTGAACGCCCTACTGGTAGAGGACAGGGAACCGGTTCAGCCATCAGAGGAGCAAGGACTGGAAGGCGGTCAAGGGTTGGAGGCTCGTGGGAAAGCTTAAGGGAATGTGAATACGTGGCTTAATACGCAGCATTTTCTGAAATATCTGTAATGCAATGTTCTCCTGTGCGCTGATCAAAAAATAAACAAGTTTAAAAAAAAGATGTGAAGTTCATCTTGGCAGTAGCTAGTGATCTCTTTATCTTAATACTTCCCACTACAATGTATTGACATTTGACCTGACACGCAGAACAAAGGGGTCATTAGGAAGTATACAATTCCAGTCAAATGTGGTTGGTGGAATTCCTTTGCACATAACACATTCAGTTAAAAATCTCACCTCATTCAAGCAACGAACGCTGTTAGGTAAGATTTTCATATTTATGATAAATCTTTCTGACCTGTGTCAACCCCAGAACTTTTTGCATGGACTTGGTAGCTATTTTACCTTGTCGCTAGGTGAGTGTGAATTATTTTCCCCCTGTAACCTAGTCTTTTACTCTTTTGATGGGTGACCTTTTTATGTCTCTCCATAGTGTATGGTTGACGTTCTAGTTTCCTACAACTTTTGGGCTGAGGCTGGGTTGCCCTTTGGTCTACCTGTTAATTTCTTTTTCCTATACTTGGGTGAACTACAGTTCCCAAGTAGCAAAGAGGGATTTTCATCCCCTTTACATTTTGTATTTGTGAGCCAGAACACCCCACCTTGTGGTATGATATGATATGGCATTTATAACGCGCCTATACAAGTGTTCCAAGGCGTGACGAGGCAAGGGAGGGGTACAAAGGTAGGACGGACAACGATCATACTAGGCCAGGTGTCATTCAGATCGTGCAAGTGCCTGGGATGGGGGAAGGGGAAAAGTGCGTGGGGCACGGGGAAGGTACAGTGCGGTACATGGGATAATAGAATAATAACAAAAAGTAAAAGTAACGGCCAGCAGGTGGCAAGTGCAAGGGTAAGTGCAGACATCAGGTGTCAAGTGCTGGTAGTGGGACTGTAGGGATACAGAAATAGTCCCCAAGTGCGGGGGTTGCTAGGCAGGCAGTGCAGGTGCGTGTGATTGGCCGGGAGGGACCTGGGCCTGCGATCAGAGTGTGGCCAGGTAACCAGTGCAGATTCAGTTTCAGCCAGCAGGTCAGCAGTGGAGAGAAGGGGAAAAGGCAGAAGCAAAGAGGAAGGTCGTGAGGTGCTTCCGGAACCGGAGATGGTTCTCCTCAAGTTTCAGGGAGGCTGTTCCAGAGGAAGGCCGCAGCTGAAGAAAGAGATCTACCACCAACTCGTTGCTTGGAGAAGCGACTGAGCCTGAGGGAGTTGGAGGCGGATGAGCGAAGAGCTCGAGAAGGAAGATATTTAGGAAGAGAGAGTTGAAGGTATTGAGGCCCCAGGCCCCAGAAGGCCTTGTGGACAATGCAGAGGGTTTTGAACTTGATCCTCGCAGCCACTGGGAGCCAGTGCAGGGATTCCAGTCTTGGAGAGATATGATCCCTGGGCTTGAGGCCAAGGACAAGTCTTGTAGTCCTGTTCTGGATGAGTTGCAGAGGGCGGACAGTAGAAGCAGGCAGATTTAGAAAGAGGCTGTTGCAGTAGTCCAGCCTAGAGAGAATCAGAGCTCTGGAGACAGTGAGATTCTGGGGGAAGGAGAGGAAAGTAAGAATACCTCTGAGGAGGTGCAGCTGGTAGTGTGACTTCTTAGAGACATCAGAGATGTGAGGAGAGTGTAGAGTCGAAGATGACTCCAAGGTTTTTAGCCTCGCAGGTTGGAGCAGGGGGAGGGCCAAGAGAGGATGGCCAGAGAGCGACAGGAAAGGAGGGAGCGCTGTGAGGATACAATGTATCCCCTTTCTTACATACCTGGTAACATTGTGTTACAATTTCGAGTTTTACATGAGTGGCTGGTGGCAGTGGTTTTACTTTTATGACTTTTAGTCTTCATTACCCGCAGACTGTTAATTCAGCCTTGGAAATGCACAGAAGGGCCACCATTTGTCAAAATGGTGGGCTCCTTCTTTTGTTGCCATTTCATGTGTGCTTGCTGTTTCTGAGGTCTTCCCCTGCTATTCTAGGTGGGAACAACCTCAGTGGATGTTTTGTCTTTAGCAGGAATTCTTTGGATTCCTCGCCCAGGCTCCAGAGTGTCTGAGAAGAGAGGAAGCGTGGGAGGAGTCCAAACCTCTGCAGCCCTTTGTCTTTCACCTTGCCTGAAAGGAAACAACTTCCAGTGGGGGGCTGGCTGTCCTGATTGGGCAGCCAGACTGCACCTTGCTGTAAAATGCAGGGAGAGAATGCAGAAGTTGTGCTGTCGCTTCTGAGAAGTCGACCACTGTAGCTGTAACTGAAGAGGAAGATGAAGAAAAGACGTCTCTAGTGATTTCCAGCAAGCAGAGAGCCTGCTGTGTAACCAGAGCCTGCTGTTACTCTTCCTTCCAATCGAGCTGGGGGTCCCGAACGAACGACTCCCACCCAGAGGCAGGTGAGATCCACATTTCTCGAGGAGACTTGCATTTTGAGTCATCCCACGACATGCTGCGACCTTGCTGGGCTGCATTACCCCAATACCCTGGGACCTCAAGCCATTGTGCGGTGCATGTTCTTCCGAAGTCTGAATCCATCCGAAACTTTGGTGGCCACCTCCTGGCTCTCCAGAACCATTATCTAAATCCCTGAAGACCCCTCACAAAAGTACAGGACCCTGAGGGAATGGTCTTCTCCTGGCTGCTGAACAGGGTGGCAAAATCACAGAGCCGCATCGAAACATGAAGAAACCCTTGTCTGTAGTCTTCCCTGTTGATACCTGCTGCAAATTCCCTTCCAGTGTCCTGTCTTCAGTCTTCACAAAAAGGAATTCATCTACTGGGTTTTGTGCTTAGAGCCTGAAGACGTCTTGCTGCAAACTCTTCTGTGCTGAGGTACTGTGTTGGCCAGCCTATTACTCACCTTAAGCCTTTTGTGCTTCCTGTGTAGCTTTGGGGTGTTTCATGTGATTGAGAATCCTCTCATCCAGTTCACCCAGGCCCACTGCGGGATTCCTCCTCGGGTGTCTTCCTTGAAGTCCCTGGACCCTAATTAACTATAAAGTGAACTACTTACTTGTTTTGAAGAGACTTCCACAGGAACTCTGACTTTTTCTGCAGCTGAACCCACTCTCACCCTGCCTACAGCTGGCACCTAGACCCCTAGGGTCCCTCTGCTCCCTCTGAGAGAACTCATGCAATAGACTAGGGAAGGACTGGATAAGAAAAGGATTCTGCCTTGAAAAATATATGTATTTATTTATTTATATAGCGCACCTAACCCAAGGGCATCTGGGCGCGTTGCTTAAGGAGTACAATATATTTACATACACATAGAAATCATGACATTGACTTTATGATACAAATAGATGCAAATTAATGGACAAGCATTTTCAATTATGAATCAAACGGTAAGTTTAACAATCTTGGATAAAGAGCCAAGTTTTTACTTTTTTCTGAAAATCCATAAGGATGGTTCCACTCTTAGTGCATATCACAAGTGTTTAAAAGTTACTTACTTGTGACAGAGTTGGTTTGGTCCCTCTGAAACATGAGCAGCTCAAAAGGTTCTTACTTTGAATGTGTTTTACCCTTCTTAAAAGTATACATAAGGTTATTTTACACACCTGTGAATTGGTTCCCCCACATCCCAAAAGTAATGATGTTGGCTTCACCTAACTATTTCTTTCAGCATATAAGTGTATACGTTTACCAACTAAGGATTTCTTCCCCTGGCCTGCTGTATAGCCTGCTTAGAATAGGTCTGCCTTGGGTTTTACCTACCTTGAATAGCTGTGTGCCATTCTAAATAAGTGTACTGTGGGTTTAGCAGACCTTGGTCTGCCTGGTGCAATCCTAAAATAGTGTAAAGAGTTCTTGCTTACTTTAGTCTGTGTTCCACTGATCTGAAAAGAAACTGTAATAGTTTATCACACCATTAGGTTTTACTCACTTAGTAAAACTGAATGTTATCCTGAATAGAGTTAGGGTTTTACTTACCTTGCGCCATCCTAAAATAAGTTAGTGAGTTATTGCTGACCTTAGTCTGTGTTCCACTGATATGAAAAACAACTATAATCGTTTATTACAACATTAGGTCTTACCTAGTATAACTCAGGGTTATCTTGCATATAATTATAGGTTCATACTGTTCCATGAATTTGTGTTCCACTATTCAGAAAAGCATCGTCGTAACAGGATTATTTACTAAGTGATTCCTTAACTGAGTGTCACCTCATGACTGACAGGTTCTACTACTCTTGAATTACTGACTGTATTCAAAAAGTATATGTAGCCTGGTTTTGCATTCTGAATGTGTTATAGGTTTACCTAACCTTGAACTGCTGACTACTAGTCTTAATAAGGCAATACATTGGGTTGTATCCCTTAAGTATTGAGTTGTATTTTATAATTGTGTTTATATATAATGTGATAGCACTTATTTACCCAAGATTCCTCTTGACCTACTTGTATTTAAATAATTCCCCTCACTCTGGCCTCTCCTTCATCTGAAGCCAAAAAACCTTGGAGTCATCTTTGACTCCTCCTTTTCCTTCCTCCCTCACATCCAGGACCTTACCAAGAGTTTCCACTTTCAACTCCACCTCCTCAAAGGAATCCTTACTTTCCTTACTTTTACCCAGAAGCTCAATGTCTCTAGAGCTCGGGTACTCTCCAGGCTTGACTACTGCAATAGCCTCTTCCTAAATGTACCCTCTTCCACTATACGTCCCCTCCAGTTTATCCAGAATAGGGCTGCAAGACTTATCCCTGGCCTCAAGCAAGGGACCGCATCTCTCCAGCCCTAAAAACTCTCCACTGGCTCGCGGTTGCTGCCAGGATCAAATTCATATCCCTCTACATTATCCATAAGACTGTCTGGGGCCTGGGACCATGCTATCTACAAATGGGTCTCACTAAATACACCCCCCCCAGATCTTTACGTTCCTCCGTGACCAATTCTCTTTGTGTCAAGCAATTTGCTAAACAGCGAGCTGGAGGACAAGCTCTCTCCTCGGCTGGGTCCCTCCTATGGATCAGCTTCCCCCTTACTCTTCGTCTTGAGCCGGATATCCTCAAATTCCGGAAGCTCCTCAAGACTTTCCTTTTCACCTCCTCCTTCCACCTTCCCTCCTTTGCTAAACCCCACAGTCGCTGTGATTGGCGCCCAGGGCCCTTATGTGTCCACCTGGGCCCTAGCCTCGCACCCCAAACACCTTCAGATTCCGCCCACTCCCAGCACTTGCCTTAGGCACCCACTGGCCTATCCTATCCCAGGCCTGCACTTATTTATTTATTGGCAGTTGGCCACTCTCACCAAGTGATCTCTGCCAGTCACTTAACAGTTGCAACTTACTCCATAGCACTTCCCCCCTTGTTACTCCTAGCACTTACCCCTCCCTCATCCCTCTCTCTCTCTGCGTTTGCAGGCTCTGAATGCTCACAAGGCTAGTAGGACCGCCTCTCTCTTTAATTGTTAAATGTGCCTTTCATTCCCATGTTCCCTCTCTGTTTCCATGTGGGCGCTTTGAAACACAATTTACTTGATGTATTACCCTCGTGCTTACAAATGCACAATAAATAAATAAATATACCATTTATTTTTACAATACGTAGTTTTTGTGTTTCTTTGGACCTTATGTATGTTACAATTTCTTTGTACCAAGATACACGGCCTCATTCCGAGTTTGGAGGTAATCATGGCGCTATTAGCGCCATGACTACCTCCAATACCGGTACCGAGTCCGCCCTCGTTTAATGGGGACTTACCGGTCTATTCCGAGCTTTGCGGGACCGGTAAGTCCCCATTGAAAAAGCCATTCCCCATTCCCATTTGAGCCCCCATAGGGCTCAATGGGAAGGGGGAAGGCGCTAATAACGGTACTGCAAATTGCGGTACCGTTATTAGCTCTAAAGTCCCTTGACGGGTCCTATCCTTAACGCCTTGTAAAACCAGGCGTTAAGGAAGGGACCCGCTAAGGGAACTTGGAATAGGGCGCAAGGGGATTACCGGCCCCGGTGTCCTTACCCGCGCCCGGTATCCCTTTGCGCACAACTCGTAATGAAGCCCACAGCCCTCTCTCCCTCCTAAGATAAGCCTGGCTGCTCTCTCTGTGCTACCAAATGCTCACGTGGTACAGCCTTATATAAGAGTGGAGTTTTGTACTGTCTCAGTTGTATGGTTTTACTAAGCCCTTATTTGGACTTCAGAAATACTTTCCTAACAGGCGCATACCCTTGTACCTTTTAGACATTTGAAATGGCCCTGCATTGAGCATGTTCAACAGTAGGTCACAGTATCCACATATGGTGGCTTATTCCTTAATATATAGATGATAGCGAATCATACCTCATCTTTTAGTTTACGCTCACAGGCTGGTTGTCATGGGAATGTTTTCGCTCTCAGGCAAGAGTTCTTCTGCATCTATAAACTGCAGTAGCAAGGGAGGCATGTGCTCCTCTGACATTGAGCTGAATCCCAGAGAAATAACGACTGCTCGCCAAAGGAGGGACAACAATTTGCCATGTACTAGCAAAACATGTCGGGGAACACGCCTGATACTTAATCCAGCCTAACGCCAATAACTAAACCAACCAGTATCCTTGACATGCCACCTTTCTGTATCACATATTATTGTGTGCCGCTCTGCCCCAATCTGTACTTGGGTACTAACTTCAAGAGTGAAGACCCCACCCACATGCAGTACAGGGCAGTGCTATGCAAATATGAACAAATAAAACAAGTGATTGTGTGGTTTAATCCTGTCCCTTTCTGCTCTTTGTATTGTCTGTTCTGTTTCCAGAGCGAGTGCAAGTGTAAGCGGGGCTACGCCGGAGATGGACTTCTTTGTGATCCACTGGATCCATGTCTTGAAAACAACGGCGACTGCCACGATAGGGTAAGGAGGGTAGGGTTTTGAGAATGAATACATGAATTGACCACCATTGAATGATGCTGGCCAACAATGTTAGTTATCCGTTCCAAGCTGTAAATAAGTGAGAGTGCGGTGCTGTAAGTGTGAGAAAACAAATCCCTTGTAATCCCTATTTAGAGGAGAGTTTGTGGAGAATTATGACAATGGTGAGGAGGCCACTAATCATAGCCCATCGGTTGATCAACCCTTCAAAGGTTCCAACCATTAAAACATTGCATTGGGTATTGATTTTCTAGCAGGATCTATTGTAATACGAAGATCTCCCTTCGGCTCAATGTACCTCCGGCCACCCTTGAGATGGACTACATGCCCTTCCCTCTCTGTTTAGGAACGTGGCCTATGAACATCGACCATCTGACTTTCATCGGGTTGCCCCAGGTTGTGGTAATGAGAACTGGGCTCCTGGCAGTTGAAGGAGATGTTTCATGTTGAGTTTCTTCACCCTTCTATTTAAGAGAAAACAGGGAATCCCCAAACATGTAAGCAATCACGCCTACAGCCTCTGGAGCAGTTCAAAGATAACATGGACACAAAGCATGCATGTTAAAGAGAACACCTAAGATGGCAGGCACAGTCAATAGAAAGTAATTTAATTCTTTATGCTTTGTGCTGACTTATACTAGCAGGGACTCTTTGGAAAGTAGATGCTAGAAGGAAATTGCGTGTGTGTGTGTGTGTGGGGTGGGGTGGGGCGGGGTAGGGGTGGGGATGGGGGCATGGGAGGGACCCCCTATTAGAAACGCAATAGAACTAAAGTCGACCTACAAGAGTCATACTAGCAGACCAGAAACTATCTGTGGTCATTCTAAAAACATAGAACTGCCGCAGCCCTATCACTTGCCCCTGTATAGTGTATATAATAAAACCAGGATGTGGCTACCTATTCCTCCTAAAAAGATGATTTCTTTATATCAATCTAGAATGCATGACATCATTGTAATTGTTCTTTCTCTTATCAAGGAGCCCCCAATTTCCAGATTTTAAGACTCATGAGATTTAACATTGCAGCTGCTCACTTTTAGTTCATTGGCAGCTTCGTTGCCTGCCAGTGCAGCAACCTATCACCGTCATTTCTTTTTTTGTATGTATTGGTCATTTGTAAGTCTCCAGCTGTGAACGCTGTTACTTTGTAGTGTCACAAGAGAATTGAAGGTAGGAGGAGGAAATGGATCTTTCGGGTCAGTAGTCACCTGTCTGTTTCCATTTCCTTCACACTCTCCCCCTCCCTTCCTTATCTATGTCTTAGCTCTTGCACTATCTGAAATGTCATCAGGCATAGTACCTTAGTCACTTGTTTTGTTCCTCCCCTCCCTTTCTGCACACCTCTCCTTCATCTTTTGTTTTTCTCCGGCTCTACTAGAAATGTCGTCAGGCCTAGTACAGTAGTCGCCTGTCTGTTTACATTTCCTTCCCACTCTCCGCCTCCCTTCCTTATCTATGTCGTAGCACTTGCACTATCTGAAGTGTCGTCAGGCCGAGTACGATGGTTAATTTCACATCCTTACTGTTCATGGCCTGTAAGAAAGGCATTGTATTTTCTCTTGTTCCCTCCCTTGTCGTGAAGTGCTTTGAAACACATTGTGTATAGGCGCTATATAAATGAACTATCATATCATATCATATCTGGGAGAGGCTTCTATATCTCCTCCTCTTCCACCAGACCAAACACCCAGTACCGGGTCCCGCTGTCTTCTAATCCCTTCTACTCCTTCAATCCATTCCAACACAATCCTTCTAGAAGGCCGGTATCTTAACACATAACCACCACATGTGCCAATAGGATGCTCTCTAACCACAGTCCCTCCAACATCGGGGGTCCACTGTGGGGTACATTCTGGATAGTCTCACCAGGTCATACTGCCATCTGTGTACGAATTTAATCCCATGCCTTTTATATTGACATGCAGTTCATGTCTTGTCCCCCACACCCAAAATGTATCATCCACCTGCCTATTCAAATCCTGTTCCCATCTAGCTCTAAGGGTTTCAGTGCTATCCCCCTTCACCATCCCCAGAGACCCATAGGGGGCAGAGATCAGGCGTCTATTTCCCCCACATTTATCCAGAACTGACTTTACTGGGGTCAAGTCACACTGCACCTTGTCCCTCCTCTTCTCTACCATTATAACTCCCTTCAGTTCCAAATACAGAAAGATTGGAAGTTTCCACAGCCCTATCCCTACTTCCGGCTCCTGGATGGATATGTATTTCCCTTTCATCCAGAGCTGCCCAACCCTTTCCAAAACCCACTGCATACCACTCCTGGAATCTCAGCGGGTCAGGTAACTCGGCCCTCACCGAAGGTGCCAACAAGTGGCTCAGAGGTGATGGCCACGTTCTAACCCCTTTCATTCCTGGGTTTTGTTTCCAACTGTCCCATAGGACTGCAAGTGTACTATGATCTCCAATCCATATCAGGATCTTATCTTGTGGGGCCCCTAGACCTACTGTGACCGGTCTCAACAAGTAATGCTCCAAGAACACCCACTGTTTCAAATGGGGGACCAACACTCTTAATCGTTCCGCCTTAAAGTACATGTCCAGGTCCAGTAAAACCAATCCACCCCTATCCGTGGCCCGAATCAGTGTAGCATATGCTACCCTCTAGTTTTCCCTTGCAACACAAAGCACAACATCTGCCCCTCCGCTTCATCCAGCATCCGTTCGGGTATCTTAATCGGCAGCATTTGAAATGCATAGAGGACTCTGGGAAGGAAATACATCTTAAGAGAGTTAAGCCGCCCCATCCAGCAAATAGATTTTTTACCCCAAAGTTCCATCTCCCTATACAAGGACTCAAAGAGCGGAGGATAGTTTGCCTCAAAGAGCCCATTGAGTGACTGTGTCACTTTAACCCTTAGATATGTAATATTCTCCGAATGGAGTTCCAATCCCAATGGCTCCAAGGCAGTCTCATGCCGTTCCGACGCCTCCCCCAATGGGATGAGGACCGACTTAGTCTTGTTGATTTTAAATCCTGAATATACTCCATTCTCTTCAATTATATCGAACACGGCCGGAATTGCACATAAAGGGTTCCTCATGTGTAGCAGGGTATCATCTGCATAAAGACCGAACTTCAACTTTTTTTTGCCCTTACTTCCACCCACGTGGAAATCCTGATCCTTTCCGCTAATGGTTCCAGTTTAAGGGCAAGCAACATTGGGGACGACGGGAAGCCCTGTCTAGTTTCTCTATATAATGGAAATCACCTGGGGATCTTCCCATTAACGGACACCCTTGTGGCCGGGTCCCTACAAACAGCCTTTATCCAGTTGAGGAGTCTAGTCCCAGAACCAAACTAGTCAATAACTGCATACATGAACTCCGATCCCACCCTACCGAACGCCTTCTCTGTGTCTAATGCCAATAGGGCTGGGATTCCTCCTGCCCCCTCGCCCAATCCATAAGATATTCTTGTTAACCAGAGTTCCAACAACAACAAAGGTCCTCTCCTTGGTGAAATAAAGACTTTCCACTTCCTCAAAATAGCATCAATGTTATCCTCAGCCACAATGCTTTGCCACCACCTCCAGTTATCCAAGAAGACTTGACACAGTTCAAAAGAAATACTTCTTCTTCAGTCTTGGTTAACAGTTATTAACTCTATTCACAGGATTAGGATTCACAGCAGGTATATTCTTCAGGATTACTTCACAGTGCTGCTGCTTCTACTTCAACAACTTCACTTCTACGGACATTCTGCTTTGGCTCATAGCATTCCACTTCTTTTGTACTACTGATGTTTTGCATCCACTGACCACCAGTTATACCACCACAGCTTCAGTACTTTGTGATTCAAGACAGGTTCTGTCAAGATTCACATTAAGGTACTGCAACACCTTCAAATAGGCAAGGCACTTTTCCTCAGAATATCTCTCTTCAAAAGGGGCACCCTCTTTGCCTCTCTTTGCCTCTCTTGTCTGTCTTCCACACCTGCAATCTAAGTGTGCCTTTATGACCCACTTCTCTCTTTCTCTTTCTCTTTCTCGTACAGTCTTTGGCAATATAGGCAATGTTAACTTCAAGTAATCTGTATAAACAGCAAGGTTTGCCTTCCCCGTATTTAGTTTGGTATTCAATAATGCTTGCTTGCTTCAAGTTTCTTTACTTATTGTTCAGCGTTTGTTTGCATTGTTGAAAAACCCCTCATTTTGTATTCACTGTCAATTTCACACATATTTCAGTTCATCCGGCATCACAATATGCGACGTGGTAGCCCCAGGAGCAACCCGGTACGATTGTTCCCTCTGATTCACTCACCGGTCCTCGGTGGCTCCTCCGGGCTTCCTTACTCTTACGTTCTCGGCTCCGTGCACACTTCTCAGTAGCTCTGCAAGCAACGCTCGCCTCCTGCGAATGTTGATGTGGGTTGACGGTAGCTCTGCTCTCCACTCGTGGACGCTACCGGTGGCCAGCAACATTGGGGAGTCTTCCTTGCCCCACAGCTCCGGCAGCCTTGACTCTCTCACGGCCCACTCAGGCACAGGCGTCACAGTCTCTCCTTGGCAATAGCCAGAGTCCTGGCCTCCAGACAGGACCCTCCTCGGCAGCCGCCTTCTGTGCAGGAATTCTCTCTTCTCAGGCCTGTCTCTCCCAGCCCGGCTTCTCTTCTGCTGGTTTTCCCTTCCTTGCTGGCGGCTCCACTTTTTATGCACCTGTGACCTTTTAACAGGTTGCAGGTGTGAGCCCTTCAGTGCAAGTGCCTGACCACAATTACTGATATTCTTTGGGCATGCCTGATCCTCACTATAGTTCCCAGGCCTCTTCTCCATCTCAGTGCTAGAGTGGTGTAACTGAATGTTAGTGTGTACAACTTCTAGTCGGCTTCTCCTCGTCCCTGTACTAGAGTGGTGTGACTGAGGGGAGATAAGAGGAAAGGACTGGCAACAACCTATGAAGGTAGGGGGAGGGGAGGATTTATTATTACCAGGAAATGGGGGACACCATGCCTCACCTCAAGGCATCCTCTCCGCACTCCCCAAGAACCCTCCATCCAGGTCATCCTCCCTTCCATCTCCACCCCCAGGGCCCAGATCCAAGAGCGATGACTTTTCCCCGGCCACCTGAGAAGAGGTTCCCCGGGGAGTAGATGGGAGGATGCCCTCAGGTTTCTGCAACCGCCAACAGGAAATATATATTAAGGCCGGTGACCATGTGACCTCTTGCTCTGAAGGAAGGAACTCCCCTCAGGGCAAATATTATAAAAGGGTATCCTGTTTCTTTTACTGGGGGGCTTTCCATTTTGACATCCACCCCATGTGCCCTCTCTGAAGTCTTGAAATTGAGAGTCACTAAAGGGTTAAATGTAAAATTATCTGTTGTCAAAAAAATAGTCCATGATTAATTGCTGCTATCCGCTTTTCACTCAAATCACACGTCTTACTATGCCACGCTCTCACCTACCCCCTCCCTGTGAATGGCGCAGTATGTGTTTAGAATCAGTCTGGTATTATTATACTTTCCATTGCATGATATTTTATAACAAAAGACAATATTAATTTTCACTCCTTGGGCCAGTCACTAGACTTGAAATGCTTCAAGAATAAACACATTGGTTTACAGTTTTTAAAGTAGACATATTTGCATGTATGTTCTTCAATCATCATTATAAAACAATGCATCAAAATGCTGTGTTATCCTCAAACCTGATCTCAACCTTTTAGTTAATTCTCATTAAAAGTAATGATCAATCCTACACTGTATTTCAGAAATACTAATCAGCAACCTGACGATTTGCAATTCGTTAAAAACATTTCTGCTTGTGGCATCTAAGTGCCCACCGTGATATAAACTGGCCATCTCCTGTTGCTAAAAGGAAGTGCTTCTAGTATCAAATATATTTAAAAAAAATCTATTTGTATAATCTGATTAGGGGTGCAAAACAGTCTGTTATGGTGCGTTGTGTGTGCAGGGGTTCTACGTTCTCGCTCTTTTATAAGGCCTCTGGCGTTAAGACAATGCTGAAGACAGGGTTCATATGTGGGCACACTAAACATTCCTTGTAGCCTTTCAAAGATGAAACTGTCCATTTCTTAACACGACCAAAAGCATGTTGCAAACTCAACAAATGCCCATGACTGGCCTTCAGGACAACCCAGAAGCAATACCTCTAGGCCTCCGTTTCTTGTAGTTAATATTCAGGAAATGCAGAATCAATAAACGCTTGCTTGGCCCTTGGCTCAAGTACATGGAAAAGGGATATTACCCAATGCACAGCTGCATCTCTCTCATGCTTTAAAAATAGCTCAGCACGGCATAGCACCTCCATTGGGCTGGCGTGTAGTCAACTCTATTCCCTATCTACTGGCCTTCCGCAGCTGGCTGGTAATCTGCGTTCTGCTTCCATCGTCCACGCAACCCCATGTGTCCCCAAGTGTCACACGATTGCCATTTGGATTTCTCAACTGTTAGAATCTTTTTCAACTTATATAAAATCTTCTTGAATCTTATCTAAATATTGGCCTATTTGCAAGGTCTTGTTGCTTACAAAATCTCTCCCGGGTAATCATCTATGTCCAGTGAGTTTACCACTTGCCTTCAATCTATGTGCCTTAGTAGCACCATGCGTGACAGACATGACTTTAGTCCAACCTACAGTGAGTTTACCACTCCACCTTTCAGCTGCGTGCCTTAGTAGCACCATGCGTGACAGACATGACTTTAGTCCAACCTACAGTGCGTTTACCACTCCACCTTTAAGCTGCGTGCCTTAGTAGCACCATGCGTGACAGACATGACTTTAGTCCAACCTACAGTGCGTTTACCACTCCACCTTTCAGCTCTGTGCCTTAGTAGCACCATGCGTGACAGACATGACTTTAGTCCAACCTACAGTGAGTTTACCACTCCACCTTTCAGCTGTGTGCCTTAGTAGCACCATACGTGACAGACATGACTTTAGTCTAACCTGCAGTGAGTTTACCACTCCACCTTTCAGCTGCGTGCCTTAGTAGCACCATGCGATACAGACATGACTTTAGTCTAACCTACAGTGAGTTTACCACTCCACCTTTAAGCTGCGTGCCTTATTAGCACCATGCGTGACAGACATGACTTTAGTCTTGTCAGGCTGAGATCCTGGTGTCTGCGGAAGCTGCTGAGCCCCCGACAATCCACCCAAAATGTGGCACTCTGAGCTGATACTAGAAACTGCTCAGTTTACCTCACTTCCAGGGGAAAGGGGGAAGGGACAAATTAACAAACACCATGCTGGAAGCTATAGAATAGCTGGTTCTTCACCTGTAGTAAAACATAAACATATAATACACCTTGTTATTCATGGAGTACTATACTAACCTTAATTCTCAATATCCTTTACCAAATAAAGTAAAAACCATGCCTGGAACTTCTCTACAGAATGCCCAGAGAAGTGATAAGCTGACTAGACTTCCTTACTAGTTGACTTGAATCTCAACGATCATTCAGCCTTCTCAGTAGGTCCATGAATGTGGAATTAACTTTGCAGATCATCTTCCAAAAACTCAAGAAGCTTGAACAAAGTCTTAAGTTCATTAAAAGTAAATGGAAGTTCTAGTGTTTCTGGAGAGTTCTTATATTTCTTCTTATTATTTTTAGAGTGTCTTTACTTTTAAACTGTTCTTGAAACTTGCGACGAAAAATTTCACGTGGAAATATCTTGCACACGCATAAAAATCCAAACTGAGTGTAGAACGTACACGCGCTGAAGACCAAACCGCGGAAAAATGCACACGCGCTTATACAAGGAGCGAGTAATAAGCACACGCGATAAAGTCCAACCCGTGGGGAAAAATACACACGCGCTTTATCCAAGATGCAAGTAAACGCACACGCGCTGAAAACCAACCGCGGGTAGAAAAAACACACGCGCTATAGTATCACATGACACATAAGAGCTCACGCTAGATTCTCAAGCGAAGACTTTCACGCGCAGGCTTCTGTTAACGGAAAAACCACGCACTTGATAGAAAAATGTAGCGTAGCAAAGCAAAACAAACGACAGCACTACCGTTCTTAATAAATGTTTTCATATGAACTTGAAAATCAATTTAACTCTTCAACAATGACATTAGAAAAAGAGTTTTGAGTTTTAAAAGAACTTATCTTGTGAAGAGTCTTGGAAACTTATTTTCTTAGGCAACTCGAAATCTTCTTACTCCTGTCCTGTGCCAAAACGAACTCCGTGAAGATTCCTGTTTACTTTCCAAAGAAGCCGCTCGACTGCTTGAAACTTGAAACCCCTGAACAAGTTAAGCAGGAGCAGCTTAGTACATGACCTCTCAGCTGGGCAAAGACGATGAAAGGCAGTTTAGAATGTTCACTGTCTTCCCTATAAACAATCACCAGCCAATTAGAATTTAGACTGAGGACCTCCATCTTGGCTTGGGGCATTCTCCATAGACTGCAATGAATGTTAAGGGCAAAATTGGCTGTTTTAAAATTAAACTCCATAATAACTTCCCAAAACCTTTCTATACTAAATCTCCCCAGACCCAATGTAATTGAGAATATGCCACTGTATCCTGACAGTACCTGACAGTACCCCCCTTCTAACGCCCAGTCCCTGGGCCACTTTTCAATGGAAATTTCTTATGGAATCTTTCAACTAAACGAGGAGCATGCACATCACTTGCTTTCTCCCAAGTGCGTTCTTCAGGACCAAAACCCTCCCAATCAATGAGATACTGTAGCTTTCCTCTCACTCTTCTAGAGTCCAGAATTTTCTTAACTACAAATTCTTCTGAATCATCTTCCTCAATTACAACTGCTGAAGGAGTAGGTGTCAATCTAGTTCCTTTAACTACAGGTTTCAACAAGCTAACATGAAAAGTTGGATGAGTTTTCATATGTCTTGGTAATCTAAGGCGAACAGCCACTGGATTTATCACCCTTTCGACAACAAACGGTCCTACAAAACGAGGGCAAAACTTATTTCTTCCTTTAATTCTCAAAAATTTGGTTGATAACCACACCAAATCTCCCTCACTATACTGGGGACTAGTCTTTCTTTTAAGGTCAGCAAATCTTTTATATTTTTGTTTACTCTCCACCAACACCCCTTTTGCCTTTTCCAAATTTCTTTTCATGACTTCTAGTCTCTTTTGCACTTCCGGGTTTCCAGAATCATTATTGATCTCTATACTAAGAAAACGAGGATGAAAACCTTGTCCCAAATAAAACGGAGACATAGAGGTGGCATCCTTACTACAGTTGTTATATGCAAATTCTGCCACCCACAACATATCTACCCACTCTTCCCCTGTCTGTAGATAACACCTCAAATATTTCTCCAACTCCTGATTTATCCTTTCCACTTGCCCATTGGTTTCGGGATGGTAACCTGATGATAGACATACCTCAACTCCCAATCTCTTACAAAAAGCTCTCCAAAACTTAGAAATAAACTGAGACCCTCTGTCTGAGATGACCTGACTGGGAATTCCATGCAGTTTTACTACTTCTTGCAAGAAACTGTGAGCTAAACTATCGGCGGTAACCTCTCCCTCCATTGGAATGAAATGTGCTCCTTTAGTGAGTAAATCAACTACAACCAATACTGATGTACACCCCTTATCTAGTGGTAGATCCGTGATGAAATCTAAAGACACTGAGTACCAAGGCCGCGGTGGAACTGGCAACGGTTCCAATAGCCCAGAAGGCTTTCCGACGAGGTTCTTAGATCTAGCACAAACTTCACAGGTCTTAACAAAATTAAGAGTATCTTGTCGAATTTTATCCCACCAAAAATGTCTTCTGACCAACTCTAGAGTTTTCTGATATCCTGGATGTCCTGCCAGAACTGAATCGGAACACTCCTTCAAAATCTTTTCTCTAAGTTCAATAGATGGTAAATAGAGTCTGTCGTCTAGATAAGGCAAACCATCTTTAATCTTGCGAGCTGGATCCAAACGAACCCAATGTTCAAGTTGTGTCTCAGAAATGGATTCTCGTACTTGCTTGAAGATTTCGTTTTCCTTCTCAATTCCAGCAAGAACAAAACGTTCTGGAGCGATCAATGGAAGTGACTCACAGACCGACTTAACTTCACTTTCTGGAAATTGCCGTGACAGAGCATCTGCTTTTTTATTTTGATTTCCTGGCTTAAAAGTAACTATAAAATCATAATCTGCAAAAAATAAAGACCACCTTAGTTGTCGAGGTGTCAGAGTTCTTGCTGTCTTCAAAAAAAGTAAATTTCGGTGGTCAGTTAATACTGTCACAGTATGACGTGCTCCTTTTAAAAAATATCGCCATTCTTCAAATGCTGCTTTGATCGCAAGAAGCTCGCGATCTGAAATGGTGTAATTTTCTTCCGCTGGTGAGAACCTCTTAGAAAAGTAGGCCACTGGATGCAATTGTCCAGTAACATTATGCCTCTGCGACAAACTGCTCCCATTGCCACATTGGAAGCATCAGCCTCTACAAAAAATGGCTTAGAAGTATCAGGATGAATCAAGATAGGAGTAGTTTCGAATTTCTCCTTCAATATTTGAAAAGCCTCATTAGCCTTAACGTCCAAAACAAATGGAACTCCTTTCTTCAAAAGTCGAGTAATTGGAGCTACTAAACTGGAGAAGCCTTCAATGAATCTTCGGTAAAAATTGGCAAATCCCAAAAAACTCTGGATCTCCTTCACCTTCGTTGGAGTAGACCAATCACGAACCGCTTCCACCTTTTTCGGATTCATTTCCAGACCACAAGGAGTGATCACAAAACCTAAAAATTCTACCGAATTCATATGGAACTGACTCTTCTCCAATTTAGCGTAAAGATTATTCTCTCTCAATTTTCTCAAGACCTGTCGAACGTGAATTTTGTGTTTCTCCAAATTTTGGGAAAAAATCAAAATATCGTCAATATAAACGATAACAAAAATATCAAGAAATTCCCGGAGAACCTCATCGATAAAAAATTGAAAAGCCGCTGGGGCATTGCAGAGACCGAATGGCATCACTTGGTACTCGTACAGGCCAAATCTGGTCTTAAATGCCGTCTTCCACTCATCTCCCTCTTGAACTCGTACAAGATGATAAACTCCACGTTAATCCAATTTAGAAAAAATGGTGGCACCTTGGATTTGATTTAACATCTCAGAGATGAGAGGGAGAGGATACCGATTTTTTACTGTCATTCTATTTACCGCCCTGTAATCTATACAAGTTCTGAGAGAACCGTCAGATTTTGGCACAAAGAACAATGGTGAGGCAGCCGGCGATTGAGAGTGCCGAATAAATCCCTTAGCCAAATTTTCCTTTAAGTATTCTTTCAAATAGTCATTCTCTTTTTCTGTCAGGGCATAAACCCTACTGCTAGGTAAAATAGCTCCAGGCTCCAAATCTATCCTGCAGTCAAAAGGTCTATGAGGAGGCAACTCTCCAGCTTCCTTTTCATCAAATACATCCCAAAAATCCTGATAACAAGTAGGAAGTTCGCCCACTACTGCTCCAACATCAAAACCTATTGCCCCTCTTTTTGCAAGTAAAAACGAAACTGAATTCGCAAATCTTTCTTCCTCTTCATGACATTTTCCTAAGAAATAATGTTACTTACAAAAAGTTGATTCTAGGGATACAATTCTTGCACTCCAATCAATTCTAGGATTATGAAGAGTAAGCCAGGGCATACCCAAGATTATTTTCAAGATTGGGGCGTCAATTAATTCAAAAGAGATAGTTTCCTTATGACCTCCAGTTAACTCCATCTCAAGTACCTCTGTATTATGAGTGATTGGACCTGAAGAAAGAGATGTACCATCAACTGCCCTTACCTGCTGCACTTCTTTCTTAGCCACTAAAGGAACACCTAGAACCTTTGCCAATCCTCTGTCCATATAATTTCCTGTAGCCCTTGAATCAATAATAATTGGCCCAGAACCTAGGATTTTCTTTTCAAACATTAAGGATACATTCACAGTTATGTGAGGGACAGCTTTCTGTATCGTGTTAGCCACTTGTTGTACTCTGCCTGAAGAATTGAAGATCTTCTTGGAGGTAAAAGGACAGTTTTCAAGGAAATGACCACTCCAACCGCAGTATAGACACAAATTATTCTCCCTTCTTCTTGTCTTCTCTTCCTTTGACAACGGTCCTCTCACCCGACTCTGCAGCTAATTTACCTTTGACTTCACTTCCCTGTTCACCACCTCAACCTTAGATCTCTCAACTCTTCCTGGAAACCTAACTTCTCCCTGAGAACGTCTACGCTCTAAACGTCTTTCAGTTAAACGAAAATCTAACTGAACTACCAAATCAATTAGAGCATCTAAAGTAGTTGGTCGTTCCAAAGCCCTCTACTCCTATGGCCATCTACTCTCTAAAATTAAAGTTCTAAATTGAGTGATATAAGAAATCAACTCCTTTCCTCCCTGACGCAGCTCCAGTAGTTCTCCATCTACCTCTAGAGATACCTGTCTCTTATCAAACATCTTTTTAAATTCGGCCTGGAACAGGGAATCATTATTCAAAGCCAAACTATTTTGACTCACCAAAAGACTTCCCCATGCAGATGCTTCTCCTGATAAATAGGATAATGTAAATGTGACCTTTGAAGCATCCGTTGAAAATAACTCAGGACGACTTAAGAAATGAAAAATTTGAAACTTTCTCGAATTTCCCAAAAAACGCTCAGGAGCAGCCAAAGGAACTGGCATAACTAAAGTTCCTAAACCACCCACCACTTCTCTTGGAAGCCTAGGTTCTTGTTCTTCCCCTACTCTCACCAACTCAGGTGGGTTTTCTGCACCTCCCGAAACTTCCACTTCTCTTCTAACTTCTATTTCTTGTAATTGTGTTACCTTTAAATTTAACACATCCATTCTTTTATTAAGATTTGAATATTCCTGATGAGCCACCCGTAACTCTTCTCTAATTTCCCTAACCATTTCTCCCAACGCCTCCATGGCTGTCTCGTCGGGGTTCATACAGCTTGGGCAGACTTTTTTTATTGGCCTTTCATTCTGTCAGGCTGAGATCCTGGTGTCTGCGGAAGCTGCTGAGCCCCCGACAATCCACCCAAAATGTGGCACTCTGAGCTGATACTAGAAACTGCTGAGTTTACCTCACTTCCAGGGGAAAGGGGGAAGGGACAAATTAACAAACACCAGGCTGGAAGCTATAGACTAGCTGGTTCTTCACCTGTAGTAAAACATAAACATATAATACACCTTGTTATTCATGGAGTACTATACTAACCTTAATTCTCAATATCCTTTACCAAATAAAGTAAAAACCATACCTGGAACTTCTCTACAGAATGCCCAGAGAAGTGATAAGCTGACTAGACTTCCTTACTAGTTGACTTAAATCTCAACGATCATTCAGCCTTCTCAGTGGGTCCATGAATGTGAAATTAACTTTGCAGATCATCTTCTAAAAACTCAAGAAGCTTGAACAAAGTCTTAAGTTCATTAAAAGTAAATGGAAGTTCTAGTGTTTCTGGAGAGTTCTTATATTTCTTCTTATTATTTTTAGAGTGTCTTTACTTTTAAACTGTTCTTGAAACTTGCGACGAAAAACTTCACGTGAAAATATCTTGCACACGCATAAAAATCCAAACTGAGTGTAGAACGTACACACGCTGAAGACCAAACCGCGGAAAAATGCACACGCGCTTATACAAGGAGCGAGTAATAAGCACACGCGATAAAGTCCAACCCGTGGGAAAAAATACACACGCGCTTTATCCAAGATGCGAGTAAACGCACACGCGCTGAAAACCAACCGCGGGTAGAAAAAACACACGCGCTATAGTATCACGTGACACATAAGAGCTCGCGCTAGATTCTCAAGCGAAGACTTTCACGCACAGGCTTCTGTTAACGGAAAAACCACGCGCTTGATAGAAAAACGTAGCGTAGCAAAGCAAAACAAATGACAGCACTACCGTTCTTAATAAATGTTTTCATATGAACTTGAAAATCAATTTAACTCTTCAACAATGACATTAGAAAAAGAGTTTTCAGTTTTAAAAGAACTTATCTTGTGAAGAGTCTTGGAAACTTATTTTCTTAGGCAACTCGAAATCTTCTTACTCCTGTTCTGTGCCAAAACGAACTCCGTAAAGATTCCTGTTTACTTTCCAAAGAAGCCGCTCGACTGCTTGAAACTTGAAACCCCTGAACAAGTTAAGCAGGAGCATCTTAGTACACGACCTCTCAGCTGGGCAAAGACGATGAAAGGCAGTTTAGAATGTTCACTGTCTTCCCTATAAACAATCACCAGCCAATTAGAATTTAGACTGAGGACCTCCATCTTGGCTTGGGGCATTCTCCATAGACTGCAATGAATGTTAAGGGCAAAATTGGCTGTTTTAAAATTAAACTCCATAATAACTTCCCAAAACCTTTCTATACTAAATCTCCCCAGACCCAATGTAATTGAGAATATGCCACTGTATCCTGACAGTACCTGACAAGTCTAACCTACAGTGCGTTTACCACTCCAACTTTAAGCTGCGTGCCTTAGTACCACCATGCATGACAGACATGACTTTAGTCCAACCTACAGTGCGTTTACCACTCCACCTTTCAGCTGTGTGCATTAGTAGCACCATGCATGACAGACATGGCTTTAGTCTAACCTACAGTGAGATTACAACTCCACCTTTAAGCTGTGTGCCTTAGTACCACCATGCGTGACAGACATGGCTTTAGTCTAACCTAATGTGTGTTTACCACTCGCCTTTTAAGCTGTGTGCCTTAGTAGCACCATGCTTGACAGACATGGCTTTAGTCTAACCTACAGTGGGTTTACCACTCCACCTTTAAGCTGTGTGCCTTAGTAGCAACATGCGTGACAGACATGACTTTAGTCTAACCTACAGTGCATTTACCACTCCAACTTTAAGCTGCGTGCCTTACTAGCACCATGTGTGAGAGACATGACTTTAGTCCAACCTACAGTGAGTTTACCGCTCCACAGCTGTGTACCTTAGTAGCACCATGCGATACAGACATGACTTTAGTCTAACCTACATTGCGTTTACCACTCAACCTTTAAGCTATGTGCCTTAGTAGCACCATGCGTGACAGACAAGACTTCAGTCTAACCTACAGTGCGTTTACCACTCCACCTTTCAGCTGTGTGCATTAGTAGCACCATGCGTGACAGACATGACTTTAGTCTAACCTACAGTGAGATTACCACTCCACCTTTAAACTGCGTACCTTAGTAGCACCATGCGTGACAGACATGACTTTAGTCTAACCTACGGTGCGTTTACCTCTCGCCCTTTAAGCTGTGTGCCTTACTAGCACCATGCTTGACAGACATGACTTTAGTCCAACCTACAGTGGGTTTACCTCTCGCCCTTTAAGCTCTGTGCCTTGGTAGTACCATGCGTGACAGACATGGATTTAGTCTAACCAACAGTGCATTAACCACTCGCCTTTTAAGCTGTGTGCCTTACTAGCACCATGCATGACAGACATGACTTTAGTCCAACCTACAGTGCGTTTACCACTCCACCTTTAAGCTCTGTGCCTTAGTAGCACCATACGTGACAGACATGACTTTAGTCCAACCTACGGTGTGTTTACCACTCCACCTTTAAGCTCTGTGCCTTAGTAGCACCATGCGCGACAGACATAACTTTAGTCTAACCTACAGTGCATTTAACACTCCACCTTTAATCTCTGTGCCTTAGTAGAAACATGCTTTACAGACATGGCTTTAGTCTAACCTGCAGTGAGTTTACCACTCCACAGCTGTGTGCCTTAGTAGCACCATGCGATACAGACATGACTTTAGTCTAACCTACAGTGCGTTTACCACTCCACCTTTAAGCTGTGTGCCTTAGTAGCACCATGCACGACAGACATGGCTTTAGTCTAACCTACAGTGTGTTTACCACTCCACCTTTAAACGCCTTAGTAGCGCCATGCTGGACAGACATGACTTTAGTGTTAGGCAGAATCCTGTGCAGTTCCCTTAGGGAACACTGCAAAAAGATTAAGACTACATGAGTAAGCAGTAAACCCAATTGGTAGCAGTCTGCACCACCCAGATTTACCTGGTAGCTGTGGTTGAGCAGTCAGACCTCTCTCAAGAAGAGTAGGGCAGTATACACACTAGGGCTAAAAACACAGTAGAGCAAACAAACACTGACCAGAGCTTTGTATAAAAAATATATAATTATTTATATAAAACACACTTTAGGCAACATACCAGCACTCTAAATCAAAAGCAAGTTAAAACACAGTCAGGTAAAGTATACACACCTCCCTTAATAACTATTAGACAAGTCAGAATTAAAACACCCCGATCTGTTAAACAGAGGTGAGCGCATAACCTGATGGCACTCCAATAGTTCAGTTAAAGGGAGAGAAAAAGGCAGAGCATAGAAATAAAATAAGTCCCAACACTTTTAGGAGTTCTCAGCAAGGGGATAAAGGCAGCATAGACTGTAGAGCCAAAGTTCATAGGCCAGGCCCACTTAAAAGGGAGCAAAGCGAAATGTGCCCAGGATCACACGGTTAAAAATGCACTAAAAGTCCTTGCAGAGTGTTCAAAAGAGGTTGGGGCGATTCAAGAAGGTAAAGTTAGGAGGTCTGGGGCCAACCCAAGCCAAGGATTTAAAGGTCACCTTGGGCAAACCAAAGAAAGGGAGTACAGGCAGGACACAGTACCTTAAATAGAGAGGAAGCTCCAGCGGTGGCAGTTGTTCCTGGCAGTGGTTGCAGTTCATTGTTCCGACCAGGGGAAGAGAGGATCTCATCGAGGAGGAAACATGGAGTCGTTGCACTGCACAGGGATGAAACCAGCCGCGTAGTTCGTCAATAAAAGGAGCGTTCCTTTTATTCGCTGTCAAAGTGGTGAAGCTTGGCTATCCGGCCGCCAGGGTGCTTGGCACGGGCGATTCGACCAAGAGACATCTTTGGAAGGCGAAAAAGGCGAACTGGTTGGTCCCACCAGCTCAAAGGGAGAAGACTCTTACAGCAGAAGATCTCCTCTTGTCGTCGGGAATGTGCTGAGGTCGTTGCAGCAGGGCTCCACCAGTCGTGTCATCAGTTGCAGGTGGCTCAGCTTCGTCCCTCTTCAGATACTTAGGTTCTGTGGCGGCTTCTGAAGTTCCAGTCCCAAAGGCCCTGCTTTTATGCAGAAAAACCCTCATTCATCAGCCTAGCTGTCAATCACACATGCTAAGTGGTGAGCCGGGCGGCTCACCACTGGGCCAATCAGAGTAGAGTGCGCTTGGGTTGCTGAGGCAACGCAGTCCAGGGTGCCAATTCCCCCCTCCACCCCTCCTGTTTAACCCAGACAGAGTGGCACCATTTGGTGGGCTTCTGTGGAGAAGCCCGCCAAAATAGTGGAACAAAGGGCTCGACCTTGGTCAGAGTTACAGAGACGGACACAAATGCCATTTTAGAATCGAGTTCTGGCAAAAAGACCCAACCGGTGATTTAATATTAAATAAATAAACCGGCGGTATCTTTAACATTGCACCAAAAAGTAGTGCGTTTAAAATCAATGGGAAAATCCCATAGAGAATATTCCGGTGGAATATTTTGCGTGGTAACCACTGCCACCATCCAGAAACTCGGCAAGGGGGGACTGGACAGTGCCCCCATGAATACAGACCCAGGGGCAATATAATTAACCCCTTCCAGTACCTCCACGATATGATGGTTTGTACTGGTTCTGTTCACAATTTAGGACTAGTAAAGTCAATGGTGACTTTACATGCCCTGGGAGACAGTAGTCAGTCCCAGGCTATGGAGTCTATGTTTGGGGGTCACTATGACACCCCTGTGTTACTGCACTGAGGGTGCTGTGTAACACACTCACCCAAACTACATGAAACCCTATGGAGTAAAAGATCCCATAGCCCATAAAACACATTTCTAAGTCAAATGATAACTCAAATCATGCCTAAGAGTGGGAGAAAAAGAGTCTCACTCTTAGCAGGAGAAAAAACAAACCCCAAAAATCCAGCAAAGCTGCTGGGGGACTCACTAAGTTTGGGAAATTAGCCTTATAAGAGAATTCTCCCTAACATTTAGTGCAACCTATAGTGGGTTTACCACACCACCTTAGTAGCACCATGCTTGACAGACATGGCTTTAGTCTAACCTACAGTGAGATTACTACTCCACCTTTAAGCTCTGTGCCTTAGCTTACCAAATTAGGTGCTCAATGCAAAATGTCCCTACAGTTCCAGTTCAGTCATGGCCTTTGCTATGAAAAGCTTATCTTCCTTTGGACCCCCCACCTTAGTAGCGGTCACGGGGGTAAAGGAGTCGAACGCCTTAAGCGTGTGCCCAGCGAGGCTATCTAGCCTCTATCTATCTTTCTGGGCGATGCGGCCATCAAACAAAATAACAAGCTATTTTTATAGGCCCCAGAGGGAGTCCTATATTCTGCAGATGGTGGCAGAAGGATTGTAGGACCTGGGGGCTGAGGTAACTGGTGATGATACTGCCTTGTGGGGATAATCATCCTTTACCTAATGAGCTTGATTTACAGCCCACAATGGATCTGGTTTCTGATGTTTCTATTCTTGCTCCTGTGATCTCCCTAGAGCTATCTAAGCGTGTGTGTGTATCACTGGAACCGTCTTCTGCTTCTCATGTGTTGGGAAATAGGAGGAAAGAGGTTTTGCTTCATTCGCCAAAAAGGATCCTTCATTCACTTGAAAAATCCCCCAAGCTTTTTGGTAAGAATCTGCAGTCACAGGACCCCGTCAGTAGCTCTCTGCTGTATTACGATGCTCATGGGTTATCTGCATCTCTACCAGCTCATGATCAAGACAGGGAATTGTCTTTTGATTCCCCTGCACAGGGAGATGATACCACTACTCTTTGAATCAAAGCTCTGTTTTCAAAGATTAAAATCCAGCAAGCCGGGGTACAATCCTTGCTCTGACCTCCTTACTGAAAATGTATGAAAACATTCATTTGGACATGAGAGAGGTCAACATGTTGTTGGGCTCCTACAGTTCCAAATTGAGTTTCTTGGAAGGCTATCTCACTGCGAGGAATTGGGACTATCTGTTGTCATAGAACCAATTGTCATCTAATAGTCTTAATGACGCTGTGACGGACCTCTCTCCTGTGAGTCAGCACTCACCATCCATGCCCTCGGATAAAGAGCACATTTCTGCCTTTCACTCTGATAGCATTCTAATAGAAGATGTGAGTTTCCTATCGATATGTGAGGCGCCGATTGAGGAGAGAAATAATAGTCCTCTACGAAGAACTCAAGGCCAAAGTAAGAAATGTACATCTTTACAAGCTAAAGAGGTGAAGGTAGCAGTACCCAAGCTGGGAAAGAAGTCATAAAATATGAAAGAACCCAAATGGAAGGGGAACTGTGGAAGACTTGGAGGATATACAGGAGCTGGCCTCTTAGAATGGAGACACATCGCTTTTGTTGACAGAGGGGCTGAATATGGCTGAGATTCTAAACCTTTGGTGGTTCATAAGGTCTTCTTCAGTGCCACAAGAAGAAACAATGTCATCTTTTGGCCACCATCACTTTGACTACTTTACTCTGGAACAAGATTGAGTTGATAGTATCTTGGGACTCGAACGTATTCTAAAATCACGTCAAGAGGCTCTTCTTAATAGAGCTCATGTTTTGGCCCTCTTCTATAACGTTCCCTCGTTGAGAAACATCTATTCCAATGATTTCATGTTGGTGGACTTTCCGGACCCTCAAAGAACTGATTTGGTCTTTTTGCACATAAAGTCGAAATTTGTCTTTGAGATTTTGTTATCTGGGGCGGTGCTCATTATGGTTTATGCTCTCTCTAGCTGGATACATCCCAAAGGAAGTTATGCTCGACAAGTGGTAGGTCCTGCTGAGGTGGGGAGGGGAGAAAAACTAGTAGATCAGCATATGGAAATGAGGGGACGGTAAATCCAGATAATGTGGCGTCTGACTGGTGCTGGCTCCTGGAAGCCTTGGCAGGGGCCTGTACTAAAGGCGGGATTACATTTCAGCCTTAGCACAGCTATCAAACTGGTCTCCTGGAATACAAGAGGGTACAGACACCTCAACAACAAAAAGTAGAGATCTTGGGGCTCATTACGGGTCGGCCGGTGCAGTTTTAACGTACCGATAATTACGTATACTGCCACGTTACCGCACCGGCCAACTACTCGTTTGCCGGTGGGGTGGAGGAATCATCTCAAGCTAAATGTCCCAGGTTTTTTGTCACCCTGATACATAAACCAGGGACAAAACAAAACACGTGCCTACAAAGGTAACAACTTGGGGCGGGGGCTAATTCTGCAATCTGAAGAGGAGAACTCTATAAATGTCCATAATTACAATATTAATGTATGGAGTGGTGGGGACGGATAGAAAAGCTGAGGTAGGGGTGGCGGGAGCTCTTCCTTTTACCAATAGGTGAAATGTAAACCGAGCTTTGAAGAGATCCACATTTGGACTGACTTGGATTGTGATGGGTGTTAAGATGGATTTCTTGAATCTGGCCTGGTGGACAGATTTTAGGAGGTCACCCTAGTCATAGTGACCAGGGAGACTGGAGGTTTAGCCAAAACCCAATCAAGCCCTGTTTGACTTAAAAAACAACTTGACAACACCATCGACTCTGGCAAGCTCTCACTCCTCCACCTACTTGACTTATCAGCAGCTTTTGACCTGGTTGACCACTCCATGCTCTGTCATCACCTCACCACGTCAGCTCACTTCTTCCCAGTAGCCTCCAAATGGATTGCATCCTTCTCCAAAAGAAGAACGTTGAGAGTCTTTGCAGGCAACGTAGCAGCTACCCCCACTCGCATCACATGCAGCATAACACCAAGGGTCTTGTGTCTCTCCTCCCTTGTACAACATTTATACTAAGCCCCTCTTCGACCTCCTCAACACCCTCAGCCCTTCTTACACCAACTACGCTGACGACACTCAAATCGTCATCCACCTATCTGGCAACCACTATCAAGACGCAGCCAAAATGAATGCCATCTGCGAGACTGTTCAAACGTGGAACTTGACAAGTCCTTCAAATCCTTCACTATGGATGGCCACAACATTCCAGTTGCATCTGCAGTAAAAACTCTGGGGGTCTATCTTGAAGCTACTCTCAACATGTCACGGCAGGTGAACCACATTACATTAACTTCCGCCTACGCCACTAAACTGATCAATGCCAGCAAACCCTTCCTTTCATCTGAAAACTGAACCAAGATCACCCGAGCACTCATTGGGTCCAAATTGGACTATTGTAACTCTCTACTGTGTAGCACTTTAGAGAAAAACTTGAATAAGCTGCAAGTGGTTAAAAACAATGCCCTCTGTGCAGCCACTGATCTGGGTTAACATGACCACATGGTATCAGGCAATAATGTCCCTATATATACGGTCGCCATACATACTGTCACCGGGAAAGGTTTGTGGTGACCTTATATAGGTGACCATATATATAGGGACAGCGGGGGTTGCAGAGGTGTCCCCCGCTCCCAAAAGGTTTTGGGGGTTGCAGGGGTGTCCCGCGCATGTTCCATGTAATAGTGTCTCTTTAAAAAACATCAGTTTTTCAGATGCAATTTTTCAGCGAATTTTTCGCATGCCAACATTTTTGCGGGGACATTATCACATGGAACCGACACATTTCCGAAACGATGAGAGCCCTCCTTCGGATACCCATCAAGGAAAGAATACAATTAAAAATTCTTTCCATCACGCATCAATGTTTAGTTAGCCACGCACCAGCATGCCCAAAAGATCACAAGATACTCCCCTACAAGACCACAGCGCTCGACCTACAAACATTGCCGGGAGATTCCAAGATACTACCCTGTCCGTGGCTGCCACGCTCTGGAATAAGCTCCTCCCCACCCCCACATGCAGGCTGAAACCTCCTACCAGTCTTTCAGAAAGAAGGCAGCGGAGACCCATCCACAGACTGATTGTAGAGAGCTGTTGGGAAGCTGTTCTGAGGATGGGGTCAGAAGTTTGAGAACTCCAGGAGATATGAAAAGGAATTACCTCCCAGGTAGGAGACAATCCATGCTAGAGCAGCTCCATGAAGCCCGAGGTCCTGGAGAGTGAGGAGGAAAGAAGAGTGCTCAGCAGTGTTCAAAGCAGCAGAGAGGTCCAATACAGATATAGAAGAGGGTTTGAATTGGTGAGCATCAGAGAGTACGTTAGGCACATCCATGAGTGCAGTCTCAGTGGAGTGTTTACTATGGAATCCAGATTGAAGTGGCCTTCTAAGGTCATTACCCTCATGGTGCTTAGTGGTTTGGTTGAAGAGATCCCGCTCAAATACCTCTGGAAAATGAAGTAAGTTGGAAACCAGGCAATATTTTTCCCTAAATAGCTGCAGATTTGTAGGAGGAAGAGTAGAGTCCAGCAGAGAGAGGAAGATGTTAAAGAGCTCAGGGAGATGGAAGCAGGTGATTGGTACTAAGTGTTTGAACCTAACAGGAGCAAGCGGGTCAATAGGAGTGTAAAATGGTTCCATGTAATTTCCACTAAATAAATTATTTCATGGTCATTTACAATCTGGGATCCAATCAGCGTGCTCAATCATCATGGATCATGGCATCATGGATTTCAGGCTTCCTGTCTGAATGGAGGCAGAGTGCTCGGTGTTGTGTGCCCAGGGAGCTAGCTTCGTTTTGAGAGAGCACACCCGGATTTTGCTCCAGATCTTCTTCAATGGAAAGGTGTGGCAAAAATGAAATTCCTGCCGCATACCATGGTCACATGACCTTCTGGGGGCCAATCAGAGAGTTCAAGATGGCTTACAACCTTCCTGGCTGGATTGAGGCTTTAGGCCAAGGGTACTTTGTGTTTGAAGCAGGGCTCTCAAATGTTGCACACGATACACTTCATTAGTTTGGGCTACTTGGTGTTGCTTTAGCGTGTTGTTTAGTTAATAACACACCCACTTACTGCCCATGTCCATGCTAATCCCTATTGCCATTCCCACCCAGCTCCTGGCCCTCAACGCTCAAAACACCTCCTCATGGGGACTCTGAGCTCACTTTAATCACGTCTTACAATCAAACTTTGCCCTTGAAATGCCTACCAGTGTTTTTTCAAAGCAGTCTTCTGGGACTTAATGACTTAGTTGGAACTTTAAAAGCGCTACTGGTATAATACAAATGTCTTACCCAGGTCTTCCTTCAGCTACTCGATTTATAAGCACTATGCGTGACCTACACTGAAGTCCTGTTCAAAACAAGAATTGGCAAAGCCAACCATTTTGGTATTTGTATAAGTATTAGGCATTTGCCAGACACTGCTATTATATGCCCAGGTACTTGCACCATTTTGCAGCTGCTACTACCATCGATGGCCAGTTAATATCAATACGGCAGTGCCTGGAAAGTGCCTTTGCCATGCCTACACAAAAGCCCCAACTGTTGGCATTGCCAATGCTTGTTTCTTAAGTGTGTAGAAAAGCAGTAACATGCCTCTGCAGGAAATCCCTCCCCCTACCTCCTATAGGTTGGAAGTCTGAAATTGTGCCGTGTTTGACACCAGCAGTTGTGCCAATACCCCAGCGTATATTCGAAAGAGGATACCCATTGAGACAACCCTATCGAATGTATTTCCCAAAGTTATGACAATCTGAGCGAGGAACTCCCTGAAGGAATATGAAAAATAGCAAAAAGAGAAGCTAGTGACGTCACATGAGACATGTGCGACGTCCCGAGATATTGGCTGAAGAGGATGTATGGATCCTACAGAAACTAATGACAAAGTAAAGAATCGAGTGAACTCTTAAATACAAAAAAGAAGATTACACGTGCACGAAGTGCTGCACAGAATCAACATTTCAATAACTGGACGGACGCCAAAACGTAAGGTAGACTGAGGAGGTCATTATTGGGCGGTAAGGGATACCGTGCACCGGTAAGGAGACCAGTGCTGGTAATCCCTTACCGCCCAATTCCGAGGTCCCTTAGCGGGAACCGTAAAGGACATGTGGTCTGACCACTCGTTCTTTATGGGTCCCGCTAAGGGACCAGGGCACTAATAACGGGCCTGCTATACGCGGGCCCGTTATTAGCACCTTCCCCATTCCCATTGAGCCCTATGGGGGCTCAAATGGGAATGCGTAATGGTTGGTTGAATGGGGACATACCGGGTCCTCCAGGGTCGGAATGACCCGGTAAGTCCCCATTCAACCAGACCGGTGCCGGACCCGGTATTGGAGGCAGCCATGGCGCTAATAGCACCATGGCTGCCTCCAATCTTGGAATGAGGGCCTAAGTCTTTATAGAAGCTGGCTATAAGTAGTGAATAGAATGCAGGCAAAGCCGCCATTGTACAGGAGCGGGATATCTGTATCATGAATTTTAGTAAGCCAGGACCCATGAAGAAGAGAGGGAGAGTTGTGTTGCAGCAGGAATAAGCTGTAATTGTGGAGTTGCATGGTGATACTGTCTAGCCTGGTATCAAAACAGAAGCAGTCAGGTAGGTTATCTATTCTTGAAAAGAGTGAACGTGCAAAGGATATATAATCTCTTGTTAAGGTGCAAAGAAAGAGCACCAGGAGGTCCATGTTTTATTCATTTAAGACATTTAAAACCTGCTAAATGGACCAAATCGTGGTCTCCTGTCACATGAGCCAAGGATGAAAATAGAGTCGAACTTGGAGTCCTAGAGCAACTGTAGTTAGTGCCCCTACTCTCATGTATTCCCAGAGACAAGGATACTTTGCAAGGCCAAGTTTAAAGACAATCTTCATGGCAGAAGGTATGAGTGATGATAGATGCTGGGCTAATGGGGTGGGGAGATAGAGTCAGGCCCACCTCCTTGCACCTGGGTCTGGGCTTATGTGCTGATAAGTGAAACGAATGTTCCAGACATGGCCCAAGCATGCAACCAATTGTAGAAGTCCGTATAACGAAGGTCCTTATAGTTTGAAGACGAATGACCCGGTAAGTCCCCATTCAACCAGACCGGTGCCTGTTGATCGACACCTTCAATAATTCCATGGCTAAAGCAATGGACACTGTTGCCCCTTTAAAAATACGCAAAGTTAAACCTAAAGCTCATTTGAACTCGTGGTTCACCCCTGAGCTCAAAACACTCAGGAAAGAGAAAGCTAAGGCTCATCACACCTGGAAGACCAACCCCACCGCGGTAAACAAATCCAACCTCACTAACTTATCCTCACGCTACAAAAGTGAGATAATCCAAACCAAAAAAGATGCTTACAACACCAGGATCACTCAGGCAGGATCCTCCACTAAAGAATTATTCAAAATTCTGAAGGAACTAGAAAACCCTATTTCACCTCCAGAAACCGGCCTAAAAGACAAATCCTGGTGCACCGACATCCAGAACGCCCTCAACAACAAAATTTTAGGACTCCAAACTAAAATTGAAGACAAACGGCAACAACTCTTCAACAATAAGGTCACCAACCTTAGCCTACCCACACCCAACAACACTAGCGCAGGCTTCTCGTTTAAGAAAGTCACCATCCCGGAAGTTCAAAAAATCATCACCACCCTAAAACCCTCTAACTGCAAAGGAGACAGCTGTCCGGCTCAGATCATGAAAGATGCAGCCAGAGAGCTCTCCCCCTTCATTACCAAACTCATCAACCTATCCTTCACCAATAACTCTATCCCCAGCAACTTAAAACAATCATGGGTTCTCCCACTCCTGAAAAAACAATCCCTCGACCCGGCCATACCCACCAACTACAGGCCCATTACCACAGTCCCCTTCCTACTGAAAATCCTGGACAGAGTTGCCTACATCCAAATTCAGGAATACCTGTAATCCAACCAACTGCTAGGAATACGTCAATCCGGCTTCAGACCTCAACACGGAACTGAAACCGCCCTTGTTGATCTCAAAAGCCAGATTGATGAAATTAAAGACAAAGGCAATGCCGCAATCCTACTCCTACTAGACCTCTCAGCGGCTTTTGACCTGGTCAGCCACGAAGTCCTCTGTAATCACCTTGCCACCGCAGCCCACTTCTCCCCCTCCGCCATCACATGGATACAATCCTTCCTGGCAAACAGAACCATGCAAGTCTTTTCCACCACAGCTGCAGCAGACCCCATCCCCATCACATGCGGGGTCCCACAAGGATCCTGTGTATCCCCCACTTTGTACAACATATTTACAAAGCCTCTATTTGACCAACTGGACCGTCTGGGTGTCACCTACACAAACTACGCAGATGACACCCAGATACTCCTCACCATCTCTGGTAATTACCAAGAAGACGCCGCCCGGATCAACAAAATATTCTCCATCATTCAGGCATGGATGGCCTCCCATGGCCTCTGCCTGAATGATGAGAAGACAGAACTCCTAATCGTCGGCTCCCCCAACACTCTAACTAAACTCGACCCTAGCTATAACAACCTCACTATAGACAGCCACGCCATTCCCATAGCCAAAAGCGTAAAAACCCTTGGTTTCTATCTAGATGCCAACACCAACCTTAGCAAACACACCAATATGACTGCCTCAGCTGCTGCCTATACTGGCAAGCTCATTAGGGCCAGCAGACCTTTCCTATCACCCAACAGCTGCCTCACCCTTGCCAGGGCCCTAATACAATCAAAACTCGATTACTGTAACAGCCTGTACCTAGGTGCTAATCAATCCGTACTCAACAAGTTGCAGGTAATACAAAACAACGCCTTGCGCGCAGCCCTCAACATTCCCAGACATGAGCACATCACCCCTACTAGGAAAGCCTGCAAATGGCTATCCATACGCCAAAAAATTGATCTAAAAACCATTTGCCTCACGTACAAATCCCTCAATCACCTAGCACCACCTTACCTAGCTAATAAATTCACCCTGAAACCAGCCACCAGATCCACCAGATCCTTCAACACTCTCTGCTTATCAGTGCTCAGGTTCCACCTAAAAAGAGCTGGAGGGGTAAGCTTCATAGTGCTTGCCCCCCAACTCTGGAACTCCCTACCGCTTAACATCAAAATGATCGAATCCTTCCAGATCTTTAGGAAGCAGGTCATCAGCTGGCTTCTAAACAAAGAATAACGCCATTAACACCAGACCCGTGCGGTATCTGTATTTACATTGAAAACTGCATATTGTACGCATTTGCTCTTGTTTACTGTTCACTGTATAGATATATGCTAATATTATAAACTTGTACGAAGTATGCAAAACTAAGATACTTCACAACGCTGTAACCAAATTCTTAAGCGCCCTTCTACCTCTGGGTTTGGAGCGCCATACAAATAAAATAAACAAACAAACAAACAAACAAACAATTAAAAACTGTGTACTTAATGGTTTTGAAGATGACATGTTTTAGAGGTAGGCATATATTGTCCACCTGACACTGAGCAGTCAATCACAATCCTAGGTCCTACATAATGTATACTTAGATGTTCCCCTTAAGCCTATCACAATCCCAAGTAGGTTTTTCATTATTTGCCACGTAGTATGACGTTACCTCTGATGTATCTTTTAGTATAAAGTCTATGTTTTGTGAAAAGATCAATGAGAGAAATGGAGCGAACATCCATTGAAACTCCCTGTTTTAGATAATTGTTAATAACACAGTACTTTGCCATCTTCCTGAGTTGGTTTGGTTATTTGGACTCAAGAGTTACTCTGTGAACCCATCCATTGCATGCACGTTCCTAAAGGGCCCTACGCTCAAGTGTGTGCTAATAAGACTGCACTTATGAACCGAGTAGTCAAGCTTCAATAGAGAAAGTCACATAGAGACTAAGAGATGGCATGGTGCCTGCAGGGCATCAGACGCTTGCTCTTGTGATAGAATACTACGATTTGTCCATTTCTTTTTATTGTCCCTCCTGCCTTTTACATATCTCTTCATTTACTGTCATGGCATAAGTTTTCTGGTTTTAACTATATATATTTTTACATTTTATCATTTGCATTACTGTGAAGCTAACTTGTGTTTTTCTTTCGGTTGATCACTTTTGAAAACTAAGTATTAAAAAAAGGGAAGCGAGTGGCATGTTGTTTTCTATTGCTCAGAGTGGAAAATTTACCCAAAACGGTTTTTCATCTTTCTGATTGTTAGCAGTGTTCCCAGTGTCAGCAAGGCAGCCCCTGGCTCGACTGTTCTACCTGAATTATAATGTACACTGACCTGTGGTTGACCGTTTTCCCTCTAGGCTGAATGCAAGTCTCTTGGAGCTGGGGAGCGGACTTGTGTTTGTCCAGAAATGTTTGCCGGTGATGGAATGACGTGCTATGGCGATGTTTTATACGTAAGCATAATAATTCATGTTTGTTTATTTCAAAAATATATGTTTTATCTATGCATACCATTCACAACCACGTGGGATACTGAGGAAGAGAAAGAAACATCCTTCCATAACTATATAAAAAGAGGTATGCTGATGCTTTTGGACTTTAAAACAAGTGCAGTCTTCAAGACTTCATCAAACGTGGGATGTCAGCTGCTCACCCATTTTTAGACATTGAAAGGAGTGCAGTCTACCAAGACTTCATCAACGGTTGCAGTCTTCCAAGACTTTATCAAAGGTCGGGTGCCAGCTCCAGACCCACTTGTAGACATTGAAACAAGTGCAGTCTTCCAAGACTTCATCAAAGGTCATGTGTCAGCTGCTCACTCACTTTTAGACTTTGAAACAAGTGCAGTCTTCCAAGACTTCATCAAAGGCCGGGTGCCAGATCCCGACCCACTTATAGACATTGAAAGGAGTGCAGTCTTCCAAGACTTCATCAAATGTCGGGTGCCAGCTCCTCACCTACTTTCAGACTTTGAAAGAAGTGCAGTCTACCAAGACTTCATCAACAGTTGGGTGCCAGCTCCTGATCACTTGTAGACTTCGAAACAAGTGCAGTCTTCCAAGACTTCATCAAAGGCCGGGTGTCAGCTGCTCACCCACTTTTAGACTTTGAAAGAAGTGCAGTCTACCAAGACTTCATCAACGGTTGCAGTCTTCCAAGACTTTATCAAAGGTCGGGTGCCAGCTTCAGACCCACTTTTAGACTTTGAAACAAGTGCAGTCTTCCAAGTCTTCATCAAAGGTTGGGTGTCAGCTGCTCACCCACTTCTAGACTTTGAAACAAGTGCAGTCTTCCAAGACTTCATGAAAGACCGGGTGCCAGCTCTGCACCCAGTGTCATCCTGCACACTTAAATACCTGAACAGCATGCAGGCAGTCTCTTCCCTCCTATTGCGTTTATGTTCCTTGTTTTAAAGCATGTGCCCATCTCACCAATTTTTAGACATTGAAAGGAGTGCAGTCTTCCAAGACTTCATCAAAGGTCGGGTGCCAGCTCCTCACCTACTTTCAGACTTTGAAAGAAGTGCAGTCTACCAAGACTTCATCAACGGCTGGGTGCCAGCTCCTGATCACTTGTAGACTTCGAAACAAGTGCAGTCTATCAAGACTTCATCAACGGTTGCAGTCTTCCAAGACTTTATCAAAGGTCGGGTGCCAGCTTCAGACCCACTTTTAGACTTTGAAACAAGTGCAGTCTTCCAAGACTTCATCAAAGGTTGGGTGTCAGCTGCTCACCCACTTCTAGACTTTGAAACAAGTGCAGTCTTCCAAGACTTCATGAAAGACCGGGTGCCAGCTCTGCACCCAGTGTCATCCTGCACACTTAAATACCTGAACAGCAGGCAGGCAGTCTCTTCCCTCCTATTGCGTTTTTGTTCCTTGTTTTAAAGCATTGTGCCCATCTCTGCGCCCCCTGACTATCATAACATGCTTGATACTCTACAGTTTTGCCCATGGGATGGCACAGAATCTGCCCTTCTCAAAAACTGGGGCCACTCCTTTGAGGGCAGGACATAACTATTAGTGCTTGTAAATCTCAGCAGCATCCTTTGGCATCGTGGACCACACAATCCTGCTCCACCACCTCTATGAAACCTCGCTCCCTGAAAGTTCCCTTCGGACGAACTTAGTGATTAAAAGTGGGCCTCTTTCTCTGTCACTGCCAAAGCCTCCTGTATGATCATTAGAGGAACTCCTTTCACCTAATCGTTCACTCTCAAATCCACTGTGCTAATCATTGTTTGACTATGGCGATAGACATGAACTGAAAGGCCAGTTTGTCGTCAAGTGCCTATTATGGGGACCCTGGACCACATTGATCTGGTTTTATCAACATAACACTGTTTAATGGCCTCAATCATTTCACAACATGGCAGCTTCATAGGTCTCAGGAGGATAGCTCAGGGGCAACGTGCTCGCCTTGGAAGCAAGACGACACAGAGCAACAAAAGTTAGATCCCCGGGTCTGCGCTTAGAAACCTCTGGGTATTAAACGCGTAATAAATAACCTATCATATAATTTCATATCATTGATTTGGGGCCTCAGGTTTCAGCTTTCAATGCCACCCTGATGCTCTGGGCAATAAGAAATGATCTTTGAGTTGGAACTGAGAGCTTTACAGCATCACAATCTGGAACTTTGTGTTGTATCTTGGTAAGGAACTGAGGCCTGGGGAAGGGAGTCATTCTCTCAGGCGAAGTTACCACCTGCAATTAGAACCATAGTCCATTGTCCAGAAGAAGGGAGCCATTCGTCGGAGCCAAGAAGATCCACACACTCTTTAGTATTAGTTACAAGTGTGAGAGAAAGAAGGAGGCATTTTGACACACAACAGTGGACTCTTTTTATATACTTGGACATAATGCCGAAATCCTTAGTTTCTTAGTTGAGGCAGGCAACCCCCTCTTAGGGTTAGGGAGAGGTAGGTTTCCTCTTTATGTTGATTTAAAAAAAGTCTATGCCAACAATCAAGACACCTCTGTGCCAGTCTCCTCCTTCTGCACCCTTACACAGTACATGACTTGTCTGCAGTTTTGGAAGGTAGCATCAGCACATGACCTGTCTGCAGTGCTGCAAGGCAGCACCAGCACATGATTTGTCTGCAGTGTTGGAAGGTAGCACCAGCACATGACTTGTCTGCAGCTTTGGAAGATAGCACCAGCACATGACTTGTTTGCAGTTTTGGAATGTAGCATCACCACATGACTTGTCTTCATATTTGGAAGGTAGGCCAGCACATGACTTGACTGCAGTTTTGGAAGGTAGCGCCAGCACATGACTTGTTTGCAGTTTTGGAATGTAGCATCACCACATGACTTGTCTTCATATTTGGAAGGTAGAACCAGCACATGACTTGTCTGCAGTTTTCGAAGGCAGCACCAGCACATGACTTGTCCGCAGTTTTGGACGGTAGCGCCAGCACATGGCTTGTCTGAAGTTTTGGATAGTAGTGCTGGCACATGACTTGACTGCAGTTTTGGAAGGTAGCGCCAGCACATGACTTGTTTGCAGTTTTGGAATGTAGCATCACCACATGACTTGTCTTCATATTTGGAAGGTAGAACCAGCACATGACTTGTCTGCAGTTTTCGAAGGCAGCACCAGCACATGACTTGTCCGCAGTTTTGGACGGTAGCGCCAGCACATGGCTTGTCTGAAGTTTTGGATAGTAGTGCTGGCACATGACTTGCCTGCAGTTTTTGAATGTAGCGTCAGCACATTTCTCGTCTGCAGTGCTGGAAGGCAGCACCAGCACATGACTTGACTGCAGTGCTGGAAGGTAACGCCAGCCCATGACTTGTCTGCAGTTTGGGAAGGTAGCGCCAGCACATGACTTGTCTGAAGTTGTGGACGGTAGCAGCAGCACATTACTGGTCTAAAGTTTTGGATAGTAGCACCAGCACATGACTTGTCTGATTTTTTGGACGGTAGTGCCAGCGCATGACTTGTCTGCAGTGCTGGAAGGTAGCGCAAGCACATGACTTGTTTGCAGTGCTAGAAGGTAGCGCCAGCACATGACCTGTCTGCAGTTTTGGCAGGCAGCACTAGCACATAACTTGTCTGCAGTGCTGGAAGGTAAAGCAAGCACATGACTTTTCTGCAGTGCTGGAAGGTAGTGCAAGCACATGACTTGTCTGCAGTGCTGAAATGAGTGCCCGTATATGACTTCAGCAGTGTTTAAAGGTACAAACACATGACTTGTCAAGACACAGGTAGCTGATCAGTCAGATTAGGTCATTAAGAACATATTAAGGCACTTGTATCCTTAAGTACTCCACATACAGCTGTCCAATGAGTGTTACACTCCTCCATGCCCGCACGTTCCTGATGGTTTCTCCAAACGTTTGAGTTCTGTGCCAAGATTTATTTGAGGCGTCCACACCCTAGACCTCCTCCATAAACCTATTGAAACAAGCTCTAAATAGTAGTGGATCATAGTTACTGGTGCAAAATGCAGAAGGGAGGTCTAGTGAGATGAGCATAGACTGGTGCCTTTTTCCCTCTTGTTACATGAACGTAGATGTGACTTTCCCCCTAAATTTTCACTAGGGCAATTTCGGGCCTGATTGAACACAATCCAGAAAGTCATACTGATATCTGTGAGATTTTCCCGGCTCAGTGTAGATTGTGGGTTTGTCGCTGTGGCCCTGTAGCTAAAATGTTCCTTTTGGTCCACCTTAGAATTTGTCAAGACCTACGTTGGAAGGTCTCCACTACATAATACTCGTTCAGTGTGGCCAGCCTGGAAATGTTATCTCACACGCCCCAGAGCAGGCCAGAGCTCCTCTGAAAACCTGAGAAGGTGACTGCTACTAACACAGACTTCCACTGTAGGTGCAACAGCCCAGTTATATCCATCCCCACACAGCACAATGCAGTAAAGGTAAATGAAGGTATGGTGGTATATCTGTTTATCACAAAACCTCCGGGAGAACCAAGTTAACTTGCGGTGATAATGCTTAGATCTCAGTCTGTGGCTATGAAGCAAGAAGGATTGCAATGCACAAAAAGGAGCTTTGCTTGTTCGAAGGAGGCTGGAATAGGTGATGCTTGAACACTTCCATCAGTCAGCTCTGACTCTATGGAATGAGCTGTGGGGATCAAGCTTCCTACTAAGCTTCCAAGGTTCATATTCTTGAGAGTGAGACTTAAAGAGTCCCCGTAAGCTAGCTATCTGAATTGCCCTAAAAATGAAATATGATAACACGCTAGCAATTTATGTCCTTCATAGGGAAGAAGATGGCCCTTCTGCTGTCCACTGTATGCTCCAAGTTGTCCGGGGGTCAGATTAGGTGTGGGGATATTTTTTAGGTTACTTGTGCTTCCTAGCAACAGTGCTTCACAAATTTGCAAATAAGGCATCCAAATCTTTGAAACAATTGGTCTTGTGTAGCATTTAAAAGCACACTGTGTGAAAAATTTAAATAAAGTGGACTGACATCAATATTCTACCCGGACAATGCCCCACACAAGCAAAGAGCTTGGGATCCCCAGGGACCTATTCCCCCTCCCAACTTTATATAGGCAGCTAGTGTCCCCCTCTGACCTCTCTGTTTGAAGACAGTTTCTACTTCCTGTGAGAAACCTGAAGGTGTCTCACTTACTAATCCCTGGGAATCTGTCATTCAGGTGGCCAGGAAACGGCCATCGCTATTGGCAGAGTCAGGCAATTGACAATAATCACACACACCTGATGGCCCTTTACCTTCCCCACAGGGATAAAAGGCAAAGCACAAGAGCACACTACGAGCAAGGCGAAACGCACAAGGGGACAGCTATTGCAGACCGGCGGTTCAAGAGGAGGAGAAAAGCGGCGAGACCTGAAAGGACGACGAGGAGGGAGTTCCCCTTGCCCTTTTCAACTAAGAACCGCAAATCCTCCGATAAAGAAATTACAAGACCAGGGAATACAGCTGGCGTGTGGTGTGATAGGTGTCAGAGGTGCATTGGGGCCTCCCGCACGGATAACAAAGGCGGGGAGGCTTGCTGGCTACCGTTGTACCATCCTTGACTCCCGAGGTGAAACAGACCAGTGGGTTCAACACAGCCGGTGAGTCGGCCAAAGCTGATGATAAACCGAACTGTGTTGAGCCCAAGGTTGCAAGTGGCAACATTATATGTGAACAAAAAACTTGTGTTTTTGAACTTTTAAGAAAACTGAGAGAAGGGCCAGCTGCAGAGTGGTCAGGCGCTGCATGAGTGCTCATTTGAAGGACTCTGGCTGGCCACTTTATTTTGTGGTGAAACTACAAGTCCCAGAAGGCCCTAGGAGAGGGCGGCGTGAGGGTCAGAGTGGTCCTACAAAGATCACATCAAAATCCTTTGTACAATCGAAAGTCTCTGACCCATCGACCAGAGAAAAGCTAGGGGAAGGGAAACCCCCTCTTCCTGAGAAAATACTGAACGGGAGCCTAAGGCGATTGTGAACCCGACGGAGGGACGCCAGAGAAAAGCTAGGGAAAGGGAAACACCGCTTTCCAACAAAAGGTTTGCGAATTAATGCAAGTGTGAATCCGACGGAGGGATGCCAAGAGAAAGCTACGGAAATCGAAAGGAACCACGCTTTCTGAAAATATGAAGTAAAACATGAACTGTGTTTAGAAACTCATGAACTGTGTTAAAGATGGCTAAGTGAACCCGACAGAGGGAAGCCAAGGGAAAAGCTAAGAAAGTAAATCCCAAATGTGATAAAACAAAGTGAACTGTGAAATTTGTCTGCGAATCGGGGTGAGATCTGATGCATCAGAGAAGACTGTGTTAAGAGTGAAAGGCCGCAGTGAACCCGACGGAGAGAGGCCAAAGTTGCAAGAAGGATCCAAGCCCGGCGGAGGGAGATCCAACGGGGTGAAGAGCAATCGCCCACAGTGCAAGATCACCGAAGGAACTTTTGATTGTTATTTTGGTCCAGCAGGCCTTCTAAGGCAAGAAACTTTGGCACAAGAGACTTGGAATAGTGAATCTCGTGCTGGAGAGGCCGCGGAATGTGCTGTGCTCCGAAGTCCTGCTTTATCCCGTGTTTAAAACGTGGGGAAGGGAGACCCAGCCATACCATCCTGACTTATAATTTTGTAAACAATTCTTTCTTTTTCTGCTGAACATTATCCCACACTCTTTTGTAATTTAGTGGGAAGGATTGGCAATAGTTTTTTTTTTGTATAGACCCTTTTTATTTGACAAGACGCTACTAGGACTACCTTATTATTATTTGATGGTTGTAGCTTAGGTTTAGATTAGGTGTTTTTCTCACCCGTTCAAACAGTTTAATAAACACCCTTGCACTGTGATCACTTGTGTCTGTCTTTACTGTTGCCACCATGAGTTTCTTACATTCCTTTCAGCTGAGTTGGATTTTTTTAGACAGTAACACTGGAGCCCATGCACAGATGGACATAATGGGCCTCATTACGACCCAGGCGCTAAGTGGTTAACAGCGCCGTAAAAGGCTGCAGCGCCGTTAACCACTTAGTGCCTTACTACGAGGTCCCTTTGCAGGACCCGACCTGAACGGCTGGTCTGGACCAGCCGTTAAAGCAGGGACCCACAAAGGGACCTTGCAGGCAATTACTGTACCGCAATTTGCGGTACAGTAATTGCCGACTTCCCCATTCCCATTGAGCCCTATGGGGCAAAAATGGGAATGGGGAAGGGCCACGGGGAAATGGGGAAATACCGCCCGCCAACCTTGGAATGGGGCTGTATTTCCCCATTTCACCATGGCGGACTCATTCCAACACCGGCACCAACCATGGTGCTAATAGCGCCATGGTTTAGCGCCGGTGTTGTAATGAGGGCCAATAAATGTAGAGTTACTGTGGAGTCTGGGCGAAAGCTGCCTCAGAGACTTCCCAGGGACAGAGATCCTGCATACTTTTGCTATCATGCACTAACATGGCCCGAGTTAACTAATCTTGCTGTTTTCTGTTTCAGGAGCTGGAGTCCAATCCAGACTTTGCTGGCTTTTACCAGTGGATTAAGGTATGTGGTTGTTGCAGCAACTTATTGAATAATCAGTGTTCTAGTTCAGATGGCTGCTGCTCCGACACTCCCAATGTATTGGACTACAAATCTCATCTGCATAGTTAAGGCTGCAGATTCAAAGGAAGCTGCAGTCCAAAGCTTCCTGATTGCTGCTGTAAGAGATATTTGTGGCTATATTTTGGGTATTTTGTGGTATTTTTGGTCTTTCATGGTATAGTGGTGAGCTTAACTTCAGAGTACCGCCTGATAATTGTTCTTATACCGGAATCACTAACATTAGGCAAATACTGGACTTAGTACACTCTATACAATTAGCTTATCCCCTTCGTAGTATCTTATCTACAATACCACAATATGCCCTTTTAGCTTGCATCTCCGAAAACATTCACCATGTAAATGGAACATGAACATTCATTCAGAGCCTCTCAGTGTAACACAATTTACAGTACTAACTTTGCTTCGATATTTTTTACTGCACGTTCTGCTTCTCTCGTATGCCAAACCAATACAGCTGAGCATAGAATAAGTACACTGAGGCTAAGTCACCTTTTTTGAATTGTTATTCTTTATCAGAAGTTAGAAATATGCAAGTTACACAGAATGACATGTGTATCCACGTTGTATTTCAAACATAAACTAAACCTTTCCCGCAATCTGTTTCTTAACATTCTATTTGCTCTAATGTCCAGATTTCTGCCAACATTGCCCTTGAACTTCGCAACAAAACTTGGGCAGAACACAGGCTGCTGTCACATCTGCATACTTGGAGAAACATGAACACAGTTATGTTTGCACAATTACACTTTTAAAGTGTCATTGTGCAGCACATAACAATGAAATGATTTACCTACTCTATACTATCTGATCACAAATCGTTCACACATCAGCTTGCTCCTCACGTTAACTAAACTCACCAAGGATAACTTCTTTAAATGTGTCCTGAACAGCTCACGACCCCAATCTAGTAATTGGACAGATAAACTCTTTATCTGGTCCACTCCCTTTTTGCCTGGAATGAACCCACTACCGCCTTCTGCCACACGCTTCTCCCAAAGTCAGCCAGATGAAAAGAGTGCCTAGAACATCTCCTTGGACAGCTGCCAGCTCCCGAGCCAGTGAGTGAGAGAAATGAAAAGCCGCCCTTTCCTTTTGCAAGCCTTTATGAGCCTTTTTCTGAGACCTCATGTGTCATTCAAAACCATCTCACTTTTTATCAATCAGCCAATCCAAGAATGTTCTCACCGTGTCCATCCCGATCGCTTAGAAACTGAAGCAATAGCTACATCTCAGTGCTGTTTTCCTGCTCTGAAAGGTTTTTAAACAATGCAATGTCTTTAGTAGAATGGATTTCACATTCCACAATTCGGATTTGTTCATGCCCATTCAGACACAGCGCAGTTTTAAGCCTGTACATTTAGTTTATTTCATTTCCAAACTAGAATACATTTCCATCAATCTGCACAAAGTTTATATAACCGGCATGGATTGGTTAGCACTAATTGTTAGTATGGGAATCTGTTCTATGTTAAAAGGATTTGGTAAATTAGTATGTTAGTTTCATGTTAGTTTTATTTCAGTGCAACTCAGCCCACAACCGTGGTATCGTGGTGCAAAGTGGTTAAGTTTCTAGCATGTGTTCTGTGCATTCCCAATATTGGCATCTATCAGATTCAGCCTGAGTCTCACACATGAGTCACACATATGAGTCCCACATCCATGTTCTAAGAGAATCTGATAATGAAGTGGGATTTCTTGAGAATTTAGCAAAATGTCCTTTTTTACTCTCCCCGTTTCTAATGTCTCATGGCCGAATGGTTTATTTTTTTCTCATAAGACTGGAAACGACAATGAGAGAGATAAACCGAGAGAGTAAGAGAGAGAGAACCTTTCTGAACTTAAATCAGACTTCATTATTTGTACAAATGCAGCAGACAGCGTAAAACAGTATGGCCGCATAAGGAGCTGTACATAATGAATCATGAGCATTGCTTGCATTGCCGACACCCTGCAGAGCAGATGCCTTTATTGTAACTGAGCATTCATTTTGTACATTCATGCTCCCGTACTGAATGGCATCTTAGGTGGGTCGTCCGGTGGCGGGGGGTGAACCTTAACTGAGCATTCATTTTGTACTTTATTGTACTGGTGTAAGGCTGATAGAAGGAAATGCTCCTGTACTGAATGTCATCTTAGGTGGGACGTCCGCTGGCCGGGGGGAGGGGTGAACATTAATTGAGCATTCATTTTGTATTTGTATTTTTTATTTATTGAGGGCCTTCACCTCGGAGCTTTACAAATGGATAAAAATAACAATGGTACAAATGAGTGTAATGACAATCAAAATCAAATGACAGATTCAAGAGCTGGACAGAGAATAGAGATGAGTTTTCAGCGAAATGCTAACAGCATGAAGTGAGGAAGGAGAACAAATAGATAGTGGCAGTGAGGTCCAATGTTAGGGGCCAATAGAGAAAAAGAGCAGAAGCACTGGGAGACTTAGTAACAGTAAGGAGAAAAAGTAATTGGGAGCAGTGAGCGAGAGAAGGGGAATGAAAGGGGAACAAAGAAGACACATAGGAGTAGACGAGACAACATAGACATTTATGTCTATTATATGTCTTTATGTCAGAGGAAGTGATGGAGTAGGCTGGAGTCAAGAGTGAGAGTAAAAGTCGAGATTAGGGAGGGGGAAATAGAAGAATGAGGGGAAAGACGGCAAAGAAGATGTACAGCTGAACTGTAAACAGAGCAAAGGCGGGCGAGATGAGAGGATGGAGGCAGTGGAGTAATTTGGGGAAAATGTTGGGGGGGACATACAATAAAATGAAAGGAGCCCTGCCAAATGAGTGGGACCAAACGGTGTGCCACAAAAGCTGGGGAGGGACACCCTTGTCCCCCCTAAAATGATGCCCATGGATGGAAGACCAAGTAAAAGGGCAGAGCAGTAGTGGAGATGAGAGAAGATGAGGAGTTTCTTAGCAAGGAAGAAGCACAACATAGATTGAAGAAATTAAAACTACATGGAGAGTTGGCTGTTAATTAAGACATTCTAGCGATGTTTCCTTCTCTTTTGCCAATGTCACATGAAGTTTGTATTCTGTTATAACAATTCTTTGTTAATAAAACACAGCAAAGATATTTCCTCATATTAAGGCTTTACACCAATGTATTTTGAAACGGCTAACCTCACATGTATATTTTTACAAGAGCACAGAACATGGCTTTTACATAGGCATGGAGAGGGGAACTTTCAAAGACCCTGGTAAAGCGCACAACATATTTGATGATTGGATTAACCACAACTCCGACTACACTAACAGCAAGTGGCCGTTTGGGGAGACCTGCTGTATTTTGACAGGGGGATCCTGGGCCACTTGTTCTGGTGTTGGAGGGTCCATGTTAGTGGGGTCCTGAGAATTGATGCACCTCCAGGCCTGGTTGTATACAGGAGGGGATTTCCTGGAGTGATCTGGACTCCCAACCCCGGTTGAGCATATAGTGGTGGTTTTGGCAAGAGCAAAGCTCTCTGGTCACACACAGGGTAATTATCATCGATCCAGGCCCAAATCTCTGATTACACATAGGGAGTCACTAATAGGGCTGAGTCGACCTTGCAGTCATGGTCGTGTAAAGACCACCAAACCTCTGTGTAGGGTCAGGGTTGTGGGGCTGGCATTTCACTACAGCTTTCCTTCTGTGCATAAACTGGTATTGGGACTGGGTCTCCTGGGTAGGCCTGGCCAGGATTCTACAGTGCTCCTAGTTTATCCCACCCAAATTCCTGGTTAAAATCAGTTGGGCTGTTGTAAAGAGAGCCAGGACCACATTTCTGGTATAAAGCATGAACTAGACTCACAACACTGCTTATGCTGTCAACTTGAAGCCGCTTACTCACAGAAGATGCATTACAAATTACCAATAAATTATCAATTTAAAAAATGCGCTTGTTCCTATGCTGCCAAGCGCCATCAGCAGTGGATCTGCATGACTGACCTGTTCCTTTTCCTTGTCTTTGCATCTGTTATGCAGAGGTCTCTCTACCTGATCCCAGAAGGAGCTAACGTCACAGCCCTCGTGCCATCAGAATCTGCCATCAGCAATCTGAGCCAAGAGGCACGGGACCTTTGGCTGAAGCCGTACATGCTGCCTTTCCTACTCAGGTACCACTGAACTAGCATCATACCTTCATTGCTGAACTCTGAGCCAAGTACCCCAGAGGCATTACACCCTCTGCGACTCTGTGAGGTACAACAGAACCACAGTTGCAGCTTACGTGTTCCATTCTGTGTCAAGTCCTGCGGGTCCGCAATCATAATCCTTTTCGTCTATGTCTGTGTGTACATCTTCCCAATATATATGACTGTGCCCAGAGTCTTCAGCATGTGGAACCACTCATGGTCAATGCTTGGTCATGTATGACTCAACCCTGATTAGACCTCATGTGTCTACTATCTGTAAGTTAGAAATGAACTAGAGCGGCACCTTGTCTGTCCAAATCACCGTGCTAGCATCTTCTGTGGGCGCCAGGCAACCTGGATTGCATCTTCGGTCTGTAACTCTGTGCCAGGTGCAGCAAAGACACAGTTACACCTTCGATGTCTAGCTCATGCACCTCATGTACCTTCAGCACACAACTCTGTCTGAACCCAACATTCATGTTTCCTTCTATGCCAGGTTCCAAAGAACATGACGACGTCTTGTATACGTATATGTGACCTGTACAAAAGGACTACGATAACACTTTTTGTGTCAGTTATCGGTTCCATGTTAGCACAATGCATATTTTTGGTCGAAAGTAAAAAGGTTGATTCTGTTTTACTGAATTTTGTGCCACAAAATGAGGGGGAGACGCTGCACATCCCCCTCAGCTTCCCCAAAACTCCTGCCTACTATTTCCTAACGCCAACCCCCCCCAGCTACCCCAAACTCCTGCCTACTATTTCCTAACGCCAACCCCCCCCAGCTACCCCAAACTCCAGCTTACTATTTCCTAACGCCAACCCCCTCAAATACCCCACACTCCTGCCTACTATTTCCTAACGCCAAACCCCCTCAAATACCCTACACTCCTGCTTACTATTTCCTAATGCCAACCCCCCTCAGCTACCCTACACTCCTGCTTACTATTTCCTAATGACAACCCCCCCAGCTACCCCGAACTCCAGCTTACTATTTCCTAATGCCAACCCCCCTCAGCTACCCTACACTCCTGCTTACTATTTCCTAATGACAACCCCCCCAGCTACCCCGAACTCCAGCTTACTATTTCCTAATGCCAACCCCCCTCAGCTACCCTACACTCCTGCTTACTATTTCCTAATGACAACCCCCCCCCAGCTACCCCAAACTCCAGTTTACTATTTCCTAACGCCAACCCCCGGTCAGCTACCCTACACTCCTGCTTACTATTTCCTAATGCCAACCCCCCTCAGCTACCCTACACTCCTGCTTACTATTTCCTAATGACAACCCCCCCCAGCTACCCCAAACTCCAGCTTACTATTTCCTAATGACAACCCCCGGTCAGCTACCCTACACTCCTGCTTACTATTTCCTAATGCCAACCCCCGGTCAGCTACCCTACACTCCTGCTTACTATTTCCTAATGACAACCCCCGGTCAGCTACCCTACACTCCTGCTTACTATTTCCTAACGCCAACCCCCCTCAGCTACCCTACACTCCTGCTTACTATTTCCTAATGCCAACCCCCGGTCAGCTACCCTACACTCCTGCTTACTATTTCCTAATGACAACCCCCCCCAGCTACCCCAAACTCCTGCCTACTATTTCCTAACGCCAACCCCCGGTCAGCTACCCCACACTCCTGCTTACTATTTCCTAATGCCAACCCCCCCTCAGCTACCCCAAACTCCAGCTTACTATTTCCTAATGCCAACCCCCCCAGCTACCCCAAACTCCTGCCTACTATTTCCTAACGCCAACCCCCGGTCAGCTACCCCACACTCCTGCTTACTATTTCCTAATGCCAACCCCCCTCAGCTACCCTACACTCCTGCTTACTATTTCCTAATGACAACCCCCCCCAGCTACCCCAAACTCCAGCTTACTATTTCCTAATGCCAACCCCCCTCAGCTACCCTACACTCCTGCTTACTATTTCCTAATGACAACCCCCCCCAGCTACCCCAAACTCCAGCTTACTATTTCCTAATGCCAACCCCCCTCAGCTACCCTACACTCCTGCTTACTATTTCCTAATGACAACCCCCCCCAGCTACCCCAAACTCCAGCTTACTATTTCCTAATGACAACCCCCGGTCAGCTACCCTACACTCCTGCTTACTATTTCCTAATGCCAACCCCCGGTCAGCTACCCTACACTCCTGCTTACTATTTCCTAATGACAACCCCCGGTCAGCTACCCTACACTCCTGCTTACTATTTCCTAATGCCAACCCCCGGTCAGCTACCCTACACTCCTGCTTACTATTTCCTAATGACAACCCCCGGTCAGCTACCCTACACTCCTGCTTACTATTTCCTAACGCCAACCCCCCTCAGCTACCCTACACTCCTGCTTACTATTTCCTAATGCCAACCCCCGGACAGCTACCCTACACTCCTGCTTACTATTTCCTAATGACAACCCCCCCCAGCTACCCCAAACTCCTGCCTACTATTTCCTAACGCCAACCCCCGGTCAGCTACCCCACACTCCTGCTTACTATTTCCTAATGCCAACCCCCCCTCAGCTACCCCAAACTCCAGCTTACTATTTCCTAATGCCAACCCCCCCAGCTACCCCAAACTCCTGCCTACTATTTCCTAACGCCAACCCCCGGTCAGCTACCCCACACTCCTGCTTACTATTTCCTAATGCCAACCCCCCTCAGCTACCCTACACTCCTGCTTACTATTTCCTAATGACAACCCCCCCCAGCTACCCCAAACTCCAGCTTACTATTTCCTAATGCCAACCCCCCTCAGCTACCCTACACTCCTGCTTACTATTTCCTAATGACAACCCCCCCCAGCTACCCCAAACTCCAGCTTACTATTTCCTAATGCCAACCCCCCTCAGCTACCCTACACTCCTGCTTACTATTTCCTAATGACAACCCCCCCAGCTACCCCAAACTCCAGCTTACTATTTCCTAACGCCAACCCCCGGTCAGCTACCCTACACTCCTGCTTACTATTTCCTAATGACAACCCCCCCCAGCTACTCCAAACTCCAGCTTACTATTTCCTAACGCCAACCCCCGGTCAGCTACCCTACACTCCTGCTTACTATTTCCTAATGACAACCCCCGGTCAGCTACCCTACACTCCTGCTTACTATTTCCTAATGCCAACCCCCCTCAGCTACCCTACACTCCTGCTTACTATTTCCTAATGACAACCCCCCCCAGCTACCCCAAACTCCAGCTTACTATTTCCTAATGCCAACCCCCCTCAGCTACCCTACACTCCTGCTTACTATTTCCTAATGACAACCCCCCCCAGCTACCCCAAACTCCAGCTTACTATTTCCTAATGCCAACCCCCCTCAGCTACCCTACACTCCTGCTTACTATTTCCTAATGACAACCCCCCCAGCTACCCCAAACTCCAGCTTACTATTTCCTAACGCCAACCCCCGGTCAGCTACCCTACACTCCTGCTTACTATTTCCTAATGACAACCCCCCCCAGCTACTCCAAACTCCAGCTTACTATTTCCTAACGCCAACCCCCGGTCAGCTACCCTACACTCCTGCTTACTATTTCCTAATGCCAACCCCCGGTCAGCTACCCTACACTCCTGCTTACTATTTCCTAATGCCAACCCCCCCCAGCTACCCTACACTCCTGCTTACTATTTCCTAATGACAACCCCCCCCAGCTACCCCAAACTCCTGCTTACTATTTCCTAATGCCAACCCCCGGTCAGCTACCCTACACTCCTGCTTACTATTTCCTAATGCCAACCCCCCTCAGCTACCCTACACTCCTGCTTACTATTTCCTAATGACAACCCCCCCCAGCTACCCCAAACTCCAGCTTACTATTTCCTAATGCCAACCCCCCTCAGCTACCCTACACTCCTGCTTACTATTTCCTAATGACAACCCCCCCCAGCTACCCCAAACTCCAGCTTACTATTTCCTAATGCCAACCCCCCTCAGCTACCCTACACTCCTGCTTACTATTTCCTAATGACAACCCCCCCAGCTACCCCAAACTCCAGCTTACTATTTCCTAACGCCAACCCCCGGTCAGCTACCCTACACTCCTGCTTACTATTTCCTAATGACAACCCCCCCCAGCTACTCCAAACTCCAGCTTACTATTTCCTAACGCCAACCCCCGGTCAGCTACCCTACACTCCTGCTTACTATTTCCTAATGCCAACCCCCGGTCAGCTACCCTACACTCCTGCTTACTATTTCCTAATGCCAACCCCCCTCAGCTACCCTACACTCCTGCTTACTATTTCCTAATGACAACCCCCCCCAGCTACCCCAAACTCCAGCTTACTATTTCCTAATGCCAACCCCCCTCAGCTACCCTACACTCCTGCTTACTATTTCCTAATGACAACCCCCCCCAGCTACCCCAAACTCCAGCTTACTATTTCCTAATGCCAACCCCCCTCAGCTACCCTACACTCCTGCTTACTATTTCCTAATGACAACCCCCCCAGCTACCCCAAACTCCAGCTTACTATTTCCTAATGCCAACCCCCTCAGCTACCCCACACTCCTGCTTACTATTTCCTAATGACAACCCCCCCAGCTACCCCAAACTCCAGCTTACTATTTCCTAATGCCAACCCCCCTCAGCTACCCTACACTCCTGCTTACTATTTCCTAATGACAACCCCCCCCAGCTACCCCAAACTCCAGCTTACTATTTCCTAACGCCAACCCCCGGTCAGCTACCCTACACTCATGCTTACTATTTCCTAATGACAACCCCCCCCCCCCCAGCTACCCCAAACTCCAGCTTACTATTTCCTAACGCCAACCCCCGGTCAGCTACCCTACACTCATGCTTACTATTTCCTAATGACAACCCCCCCCCCCCAGCTACCCCAAACTCCAGCTTACTATTTCCTAACGCCAACCCCCGGTCAGCTACCCTACACTCCTGCTTACTATTTCCTAATGCCAACCCCCGGTCAGCTACCCTACACTCCTGCTTACTATTTCCTAATGCCAACCCCCCTCAGCTACCCTACACTCCTGCTTACTATTTCCTAATGACAACCCCCCCAGCTACCCCGAACTCCAGCTTACTATTTCCTAATGCCAACCCCCCTCAGCTACCCTACACTCCTGCTTACTATTTCCTAATGACAACCCCCCCCCAGCTACCCCAAACTCCAGTTTACTATTTCCTAACGCCAACCCCCGGTCAGCTACCCTACACTCCTGCTTACTATTTCCTAATGCCAACCCCCCTCAGCTACCCTACACTCCTGCTTACTATTTCCTAATGACAACCCCCCCCAGCTACCCCAAACTCCAGCTTACTATTTCCTAATGCCAACTCCCCTCAGCTACCCTAGTGCCTTCGACATGCTAACTGCAGACTGGCCTGATATCAGCCATACGCCAACCCCCCTCAGCTGCCCCAAACTCCAGCTTACTATTTCCTAATGACAATCCCCCTCAAGTACCCTACACTCCCTTTACTATTTCCTAACGCCAACCCCCCTTAGCTGCCCCAATCTCCAGCTTACTATTTCCTAATGACAACCCCCCTCAAGTACCCTACACTCCCTTTACTATTTCCTAACGCCAACCCCCCTTAGCTGCCCCAATCTCCAGCTTACTATTTCCTAATGACAACCCCCCTCAAGTACCCTACACTCCCTTTACTATTTCCTAACGCCAACCCCCCTTAGCTGCCCCAAACTCCAGCTTACTATTTCCAAATGCTAACCCCCCTCAGCTACCCCACACTCCTGCTTACTATTTCCAAATGCTAACCCCCGTCAACTACCCCACACTCCTGCTTACTATTTCCTAATGACAACCCCCCTCAACTACCCCACACTCCCATTACTATTTCCTAACGCCAAACCCCCTCAACTACCCCACACTCCTGCTTACTATTTCCTAATGCCAACCCCCTCAGCTACCCCACACTCCTGCTTACTATTTCCTAATGCCAACCCACCATCTATCTTATTGTGTTAAAAACTGGATTTAAAAAACTTTGACCATTTTACTTTCAACCAAAAAGTTTGAGGCTCAGGGTTACTCATTCTATGTATAGCTCTCTTTTTTCTATTAATGATTGTTTTTGTCTATAACTTATCAAATACCATAGGGCACCACATCTCACTGTGCACTGCTGTACAGCTCGGCTGTTTTTTGAAACTTATTTTCTCATCCCTTTTTCTGTTTTTATTTTAATTTTTTATTTTAGTTCACTTTATGTTCTTGTAATGGGCCTGTATTCGAGGCTTGTCTGGCCCCTTATATTGCATTACTTTCCTTCATACTTCTGACTACCTACACATACCTTGGATTACTCCCCTCCCATTGCCACCTTATTTTAGTTCTATAATCTGATTGGACCATTCCAATGTTGCCCCTATCTAGCCCTCCTTGCAAGCCTCATGTGCTAGAGCTTTGAACATACGTGCAGCAGGAGGTGCACAGCGGGCACACCACTGGCACGCCGGAAAATAACATATGCATCTGTCCATGGCACGGATTTGCAGATGTTACTCCCCGCTGCCTTTCTTCCCCTGGATCTTCATACATGTAATCTTCTAAAGACTCATTAATATGCCTTCGACATGCTAACAGCGGTTCATAGTGGCTGTTTCGACAGTCACATTTTTGAATGACAAATGTTCTGACACAAAAGTGCTGAAAAAAAGTTTCAAATGTATTTTATTTAACATTTATTTTATGGGGGGTCCCCTCCCCCCAAACTCCTGTTGTTTTTTGTAAAAACACTTATTTTACTATACAAATTAAAATAAAGCCTTTAACATTAAAAAAAATACATTCAACACTTTTTTTTCAAAACTTTTGTTTCAGAACTTTTGCAATTCGAAACTATTGTTTCGAAACTTTGCCTGGAAACCCTAACTGCAGACTGGCCTGACATCAGCCATATCACTGAAACACGGCTAACGTAACTTCACTCCTTCAGTCCCCCATGCCATTCCCTCAATCCATGCTAATAAGGGCAGTCATGGTGTCAAGATCAGAAGTCTTTTCTATTGATGCAAATGCACTCTTAGTTCTAGTCTACTATTCGCCTTACCTTTCTGGTCTCTTTTTGGTAACTTGATTGGTGACCTCTCGCAGCTGCACACCAAAGTCTTGGTAGTTGCCAACTTTGTCTCTGGTGGGTCCAGGATTTCTTTCCCCATGTGGCTGCACTATAAGTTTGTGATCACTGCCCCCCTCGCCACCTTTTTCAAGCATTTGTGGTAAGCACTGATTTCTTGGATCCCTTCCATGCTACCTCTAGGCCGGTCAGAGGTTCGAGAAGTTCTTATTCATCCTTGCATGCCCTCTGTGAGAAACCAAAGGGTGTCTCACTTGCTATCACCTGGGGATCTCTCTGTCAGGTGGCCAGGGCATGCCCATCGCCTTTGGATCCAGACCCTGGGGGTGGACCAGTGTGGGAGGATCACCTGGGTGGGGGATCTTCAGGGAGTGGGGGTGAGGCAACCAATGGTGAGGCGTGGTATCCCCTCCTTTCCCGTACCCATACCCCATCCTATTTTTTAGGATTCTCCAATGTTCCAACTCCCCCGCTTTCTACATAAACACTGGGACGAGGAAGAGGGCAACTGAGAGTAAAGAGGCTAACCCTTACATATCTCATTGGACATGCCCCATTAATCAGGTCAGGTAAAGTCAGGCACTTGACCTTAATCACATACATCTGATACCCATTAGCTCCCCCCACATGGGTAAAAAACAGAACATAGAGGCACACTCTGAGCAGGGTGAGACACGAGAAGGAGCAGATCATCCGGGGCAAAGGTGAACCCACCGGAGCAGGATGACCGATCAAGGGACCAGAGCGAGGAGTAGGAAAACCCTGAAGTTCCCTGCAGGACGTGATTGCATCTGGGAAACCAGGTAGGAGACCCGGAAAAAGCCAAATCCCAGACAAGGAGAAGCCTGCATTGAGTTTCAAGGACGCCAGTGACCCTCCCGGGTGAACGACAGAGTTGGGGAGGTGAGGCCAAGCCTGTGGTATAAACCTTGACTCGTGAACCAAAGCTGCAAAGACAAGAAAGGAATGCACACAAATGATGAGTTAGCGAAAGAAATGAAAAGCCGCTTTGTGTCAAGAAAATATTGAAGCTGCAACAGTGTATCACCTGATTGAAAGTTGCGCACGTGCTGATGAGACGTGAAAGAGAGCAAACGAGCAATGAACTTGTGGAATACAGATAACTGTGAAGCCAGTGATACAGAGTAGAGGAGTGGTCTGGTGAAAAGGAAATAGCCCACTCGAAAGTCTCAACGAAATGTTGATGTCTTGTTATAAAGAAGCAAAGTGAACAAACTCTGAAATGCGCAATGGTCAAAATTAACCCAGACGAAAAGTTAGTTAAAAGGTGATTGTTTGAAGAGTAAGATTTCGTTGAACCTTTTTTTTACCTGATTGAGGTATAGAACTACCAATACCAAGAGACATTGCGGCAAATAACAACAAGGGAAAGCTGAAGTGACCTCGAAGCGGTCCTGTGGAGGTCTATGGTAAAAGCTTCGCACATACAAAAGTTTTCGACATCCGTGAAAGGACCGAGCCCAGCTGAGGGAGAGCGGAAACATGAAATAAGTTAGGGGAAGGGAACCCTTAAAGAATGTGAATAAGGCTTGGGGTAGGGATCCCCTGTAAGTGCTGTGATTGTAAGGTCAGAGCCCGGCTGAGGAATATCTACGTTGAATCAAGTACTTTTGATTGAAAGGTCGGAGCCCGACTGAGGGAGGCCTATGTGATCTTTTGTTAAACTGTGAAAGAACTTTTGGAAAGCTGGAATAAGTGACTTTAACGTGGAAGACCAAGCAGGCCTCGACCCATGCTTTGAACTGCCTTTTTTTGATAACGTGAGCCAGAGTGTGTCCTCCTGTTCACGGGGACCGCCTTACTCCGTGCTGTCCAACGTGGGGAGAAGAGCTGACTCGTACACATTGATCCTTTATGTTATAACATTGACTTTTCTTTCTATACACATTCCCCTTTACACACTTTTTGTAGGTTTTGTTAGTATGGGCCATTTTGATTTGATATAGACTGACTAGGACTGTGTTTTCTTTATTATTTGATGGTAGAGACTACTCCCATCATAGCTATAGGGCAAAAAAGGAGTTTTTCCAAACCCCAAGAACTTGTAATTCTTGTATCAGTGTCATACTTGTGATACCACGCCACCCTTACACCTCCAATATCTGCAGTAGCTCGATAATTCTCGGCCTATCTCTGGTGTTTAACACTGTCAGCCATCCGATCCTAATAAAGAGCATGGAACTAGTGATGCTATTAAAGTTGCACTGGCCTGGTTCATGTCCTCCCTGATGGGTCAAACCCAGCCAGTCCACTGTGCCCCTTCTCCTGCTCCCTTTGCCCCTACTCTTCAGACCCAGACTATCCAGAACCGTCTGCTCTTTAGGCGCACTCTGAAGACTGTTCTTTTCCCTCATTCACCACCCCTTCTGCATGTTAGTTCAGTGGCAAGATGTATAGAGGTTTCTACTGCATGTTAAGTGCCTCAGAGCCACAATTACACAGAACATGTTTGCGTTTTTTGGCTGCAACTTTGTGTCAGATGCTGTGGATCCAGGTTTACACCTTCTATCTTTAACTTCCCTCAGCACCTGGGGAGGGTGTTGGCCCAATCAAATGGTGAAAAACGCTGATGGGACCTGCCAGTAAATGCCCGAGTTCACTGCACCTATCTGCACGTGCCCTTCTCCATGCTGTATAACCACCCCCCCTTGCTAGGCCTCTCCCAAACCCGCTGGGTTCCCGCTTGACACCTCCCACACCAGCACCCCGCGCCCTCCTTCCACATCTTCCCTGTTTCTACCCCTGGCTCCTCACTCATCAGCGTGACTTTTTGAGTACCAACAATGAAAATAGATAGTAAAAGCTCTAGTTTGCACTATTGTTTACGTGGCCGCCATCTTTTTTGGGGGGGGACTGGGGGTGGTAATCAAGAATCCATGCTCTGTACAGTGCTGATATCCCTAAACTAAAAAGGCAATTTGCCCCCATGGCAAAAGGCTCTTGTGCTAAAAGCTATCATACCTTTGTTTGGAGCCAGACAGGCCCAGTAATGGCCCTGAGCACTGGAGCCTACTTTAGTCCCTATATGGCAGGCATTTACTGGCCTTTTGCACACCGGAACATGAGGGTGATAGCTGTAATCAAGTACTGTAGCACCACTTACTGTTTCATACTACACACGATTTTGATTGCTGAAGTTTGTTCCATTTGAAGTATGTTGTCAAGTTCACTACTCACCATCCAATTAGCTGCAAACTATCCTAATCTCTGTAGACTGTCCTGTTCTCTGTAGGCTGTCCTCCTGTTCCCTGTGCACTATCTCCATAGCGGAAGTCTATTTGCGATACACAATCCCATTGTTGCTGCACTGCTCTGCACACTGTACACTTTCCCATTAGCTCAACACTGCCCTTTTCCCTGTACACAGCTCCATGTACTTAATATCACCATGTGTCAGGTCTGGCTTGCCCAATCGCAGGAGCTGCTGATCCCACAGACCCACTCCGGACGTTTCCAGCTCAACCCTTGATTTCTACAGCTGAGTCTGCAACCCCAGAGAAGGGATGGGGTAGAGGATAAAATAACAAACGACAGACACACCTCACTCCTGGACTCTGAAAATGAAATCTACAGGGGAGATACATAGCTCTCAACTCACACGCTTTTGGCGGGTGTCACCCGCCTCGTAAAGGGCTGACTCACCCGCCCAGCCTCCTGCAAGCCCATTCATTCCAATGGGCGTCTCACCCGCCAAAATCAAAATCGGGTGATTTTGCCCGCCTTTGCGACACAAATGGTTGAGAGCTATGGAGATAACAAGTACAGAATTAACTTCTCTTGGATGCTTCAATGTACCTTTAACTTAGCTCTTACAATTGCCCATTCCTTTGCTTGTCTTGCCTCTGCTGCTAGCTGAGAGACTTTGTTTTAAGATGCTCTGATGTTTTCTCTGTAACCAGCCGAATCTTGACCAGATTTGAAAATGGTCTCTTTTTTCTGAAGTACCTACACTACTATGCTAACTATACCTAACTACACTTTTAGATACCTCTTGAGTTGCTTTAGAAGAAAACAGTATATACAAATGTATGCCTCCTTAGTTTCCTCTTTTTAAAGAATCCGTTAAATCCTTTGTAAGTGTAACGTTAACTCCTTCGAACTTTCCTGCAAACTGTGAGCCTAATTCACTGTGAGGAAGAGGAGGACGACACAGTAATCCGACGACAATTAGTTTCTGCGCGATGGGTTGCTACCAAAACCTTCACCCATCAGGCAGAGAACGCTGAATCCCTTCTTTGTTTTTATAGTAGCGCGATGGCGATCGATAATACAAGTTTTCCTTTTCTAACTTTCGGAGAGCTTGCCTCTCTGCTGCTCGCTGATAATCAAAACTGCTTGCGAGCGCTGCTGCCTAGTTCGGTAGTGCCCCTTAATGAATATAACTGGCGCAAGCCCAGCGCTCATTTAAACATTCTGAACTAGAAGGGCTCACTGCATGCGCTGATATTTTTAACTGCACATTGTCGCCTTCTTGGCAAATGTCTGCTGCATTGCAATAACTATTTACAGTCCTGTGCAATCCCACCTGAAGTCTTCTCGTTCACTGGGAAATGTCTTACTGCTTCACTTGTCCGTCTTCCAGGGACTTGCCAAAACACCTTCATATCCTCTGAACCACTATTGCCCACCTGCCGGACTTGACAGTACCGTCCTCCCGTAAAGCCCTGTCCCAGGGCCAGGCTCGAGAGGATATTTACTTTGAAAACTTGTACTCAAACGAGGTGCATGAACTTCTATAGCTGCTTCCCAAGGCCTTTCTTCTGGACGGTAGCCTTTCCAGTCAATTAAATACTGAAGATTCCCGCTAACTCTCTTAGAATACAGAATGCTCTTAACCTCAGACTCCTCACCATCACCACGCCAGACCGAGTTCACTCAAGACATGGGGCCTCATTACGACCCTGGCGGTATGGGGTTAACGGCGCCGGTAGAGCTGCTGGTGCCGTTAACCCCATGCTGCCTCATTATGAGGTCCGCACACAGGACCCGCTCAGGACGCCTGGTTTTACCAGACTCCTTAGCGGGTCTGGCGAGCTGCCCAGCATACTAACAACGGGCCCGTCATTAATGACGGGCCCGTTGTTAGCATGCTCCCCATTTTCATTGAGCCCTATAGGGCTCAATGGGAATGGGGATTCATTTTTAGCAGGTCCCAGAAAAGGGCAATTACCGGGTTCGCCAAGGTCGGAATGACCCCGTTATAACCCTTTCTGGGACCCGGTAAAAAATCATTACCGGCGGCAGCCGTGCCCTTGATAAGTAGCCACCCCTTGCAAGAAGCTTTTAGCTATGTTTTTCGCTGTCACCTCTCCTTTCATAGGGATGCAATGGTTAGTCTTTGTCAACAGAACCACTACCACCAACACTGCGGTACAACTCTGCTCATTGGGAAGATCCTCTATGAAATCCTTGGAGATTTATATGCCATGGACTGGGAGGTCTTGGCAAAGGAGTAAGTAAACCTGAAGGTTTCCCCCACCTGACTTGGAACCAGCACAAACCTTGCAGGTCTTAACATGATTCAGTGTATACTGTCTTAAACTTTCCCACCAAACCTTACTACCTGCCAACTCCAAAGTCTTTCAAAATCCCAGATGCCCTAAACTAACTATCCCTAACTACACTTTTAGCAAACTCTTGAGTTGCTTCAGAAAAAAACAGCATATACAAATGATATCTCCTTAGCTTTCTCTTTTTAAAGAAAGACTTACCTTTGTGTATCTGTTAAATCCTTTTTAAGTGTAACGTTAACACCTTTTAACTTTGCTTCAAACCGTGAGCCTAATTCACTGGGAGGAAGAAGAGGACAACATGGCAATCCTTATTTGGAACTCCAAAATGTCCTTTCTCTTTCCAGCGCATGCGCGACAATTAGTTTCTAATCCCTCGTCATCTGCGCAGTGAAGCCTGAGGTCTTCTTTATCTTCTGCGTGTGGCCGATGGGTTACTCCTGAAACCTTCACCCGTCAGGCAGAGAATGCTCAATCCCTTCATTATTTTTATAGGAGCGCGATGCGATTGGTAATAAATGCTTTCCTGTTCTAACTTCGGTGCAAAGAGCTTTCCTCTCTGCTGCTCTCTAATAACCAAAACTGCTTGCGAGTGCTGCCACCTGAGTTCAGTAGTGTCCTTTAATGAATATAGCTTGCACAAGCCCAGTGCTCATTTAAACGGTCTGAACTAGAACAGCTCACTGCATATGCTGAGATTAACTTCCCTAATAATGGTTTTAAGTACACATTGTTGCCTTGTTGGCAAATGCCTGTTGCATTACAATAACTATTTATAGTCCTGTGAAATTATGCTCCTGTGACTTGCAAGTACAGTTCAATGTTCATAAAAACACACTCTCAAAAACTGCGGGGCTCCCACCTGATGTCTTCTGGTTCACTGGGATTGTCTTACTGCTTTACTCTTCTGCCTTCCAAGTATATTCTTGAAAAATACATAATTTGGGCCTAAAAGAAAAAGAGCTTTAAATATCATGACTTGTCTTGATATTACTTGAAATGATAGGCAGCTAGAGGTTTCAAAGTGCATTCCATTGCTGTTCCATCTTGGCTTGGGAATCCTGCATTAACTTTAGTTAAGGAAAAGAGAAGAAAAGTAGCTATGCCCAAACGCCACCTGAAAATACCCACCTCTAACACTTAGCCTTGCCAAAACACATTCCTATCCTATTGTCAGGTCCTGCGTTCAAAGTTCCTCAGGAGCTGCCAAACTCCACAGACCCACAAAAGTGTCTTTCTCACAACTGATCAGAATAAACAGCTGCGCTTGAAACACCCCTGGTGGAAAGGGGAATAGGACAAAATAACAAACTCTGACAATGAATCTTCCTCTTGAAGATGGAAATCTGTATGAATGAGAAAAGACAACAAGATAAGTTTTCTTTCCTAAGTCAAACTTCACCTCTCTTACCAATAACCCAAAGAAAGAAACACTGTACATGAGAATCCTCTGCTGAAAGCATTCAGGAATTATTCCAACCTTTGTGAAGCTCACAACTTGATAGGTCACAATGGCACCTTCTTTACTGCATTCCTTTAGTGATTACTTCATTTACTGAATTTACATCTCCAGTGAAACTTGTATGCAATGGGAATTTAGAACATCTTATGAAACTTAAGTCTATTGTCCAGTACGTACTCTTCAGATAGGCTCAGAAAAAGTCCTTGCTCAAATCTTTTGCGATGGATTTATGGTGTTTTAAATGAAGAGCTAGGAAGAGCTAAGACTTTCACCTCATAAAATCTAATGGCGTCTTCTCAAAAAACAAAGGAAGCATCTTCCCAAAAGTCTTTTGGAGTGCTTGCTGAACAGAAAGTACTTCCTGTGATGCACTATTGTAATTCTTCTATGTGCCCACAATTCTAACCGCATCCTATTCAGTTATTCTATTAACCTAGTTAATCTAAAAAGCTATCGCCAAAAGAAAAGCAGTAGCTAACTGCTTCGAGGGAATTTAAAGGACTACAGTGGCTGCACTTTTAAAAGAAAAGAAAGAAAGAAGTAATCAGTAGCTGCGTTTACTCTGCTGCCGACGTGCAGGTCAGGAAAGAAATATACTTACAAAACTGTAACAAGGTAGAAACAGATGTTGCAGCGCAAGTCAGAGAGAAATATACATGAAAAAACAGTTGCCGCGCTAAAATTAGGAAAGGCTTACCTTGAACAGCTGACAGAACGCGGAAAATGGGAAGTGGCCTTCAAAAGGAAAACGTAACGTTAGACGCTCGGCACTGAAAACAGTAAGCGAACGACGTTATAACCTGAAGGCTGCTTCCTGTCAGTCAACAGAACCACTTGCGTAGGAGCGAAAACTCCATCTAGCCTGGAAAAGTAAACGCGAGTCAGAAGGAAAGAAAGCGACCTTATAACAGATTCAATTAGTTTGATTAAATGAAAATAAAATCTTAAATGCTTTCTTGAGATCTATTTAATTATTTCTTTTTAAAACAGATATATTTATTTGTAACAGTGCATCACTTATCGCTAATTAAAGAGATGTTCACGGATCTTCCTGCTCTTATTTCAGGTCTTTGACCCTCATTACGAGTTCGGCGGTAACCATGCAGCTATTGGCGGCATGGCTGCCGCCAAAATCGCGTCGGGGTCCGGGTCCTCGGAATGAGGAATTACCGGCCATTCCGAGTTCGGAAGGCCCGGTAATTCCTCCCTCCAAGGACCCGGACACGGTCCTTCCCCATTCCCATTTCAGCCCCCATAGGGCTGAATGGGAATTGGAGAGGGAGCAAACAACGGGCCATTACGAGATGGCCCATTGTTTGCTCCCTCTTCCCCTCGTGGGACCCGGTAAGCACGCCTGGTTTACCCAGGCGTGCTTACCGTGTCCCGCGAGGGGAACTCGTAATGCAGCGGTGCGGAGTGAACGGCGCCGGCACCTTTTACGGCGTCGTTCACTCCGTACCGCCAGGGTCGTAATGAGGCCCTTTATCTTCTTAACATGTTAACAGCATCTCACTTCTTTCAGAAACTTCAGGCCAAAAACTCAGGACACAAGATTACAGGACCTATTCCAATGACAAATATTAATGAAAGGCAGTTTAGAATGTTCTGCCTGGCCACTTTGTTTCTCATTCCACCAATCAGCAGTCCAGGTTTCTTCCACCATTTTGGCTTGGGATATTCGCAGTACTCTAGATAACAATGTTAATCCCTCAACTAACTACTAGAAAACAAACAGGAGAAAAGGTAAATAATATGAATAATAAGTGTAAAAAATGTAGATTACTGTGCGTAAGAAATGCAGATTACTGACTAAATCTACCAGGGAACCCGACACCTCTGAACCACTATTGGCCACCTGCAGGACCTGACACCATGTTTCCTGTATAATGCCCCTTTGGCAGAGCACAGAGCATGGCCATGCTACATGTTCACTCTACATTAACCCATTCACGGCATGCACTGCATTCTGTCCTCTGTCCTCCATCTCCTTATCTGAACATTGCCCTGGTTAACATACACTGTCCCATGTGTTGCTTATTGCCCTGCATACTGCACATTGTCCCATTCATTGAATACTATGCCGTTCACTGTACAGTGCCCTGGTGCCTTTATATGGCCCCATTGGCTGAACAATGCCCTGTTCTTAGTCCCGTTTAATATTGTAAAGGCATCATGAAGCAAGACACAGACAAAAGACTTAAAATTCATACTAAGATAATTTATTAAAGCAAATGTCAGGATGGTAGTTGGCCTAACTTGCCTTATGCTAAGGTGGGATTTCCCTACCTGAACGAAACTAACGAAATTCTGAGTCAAAGAGTTAAACTTAAAAGTCTGTCTATGTCTAAACCCTATCTTTGCCCTCACAACAAAAGCTAAACCACATGTAGGGATGTCATTAATCAAAGAAATGGTGATCAACACAAAGTCTAAGCTTCTCCCAGCTCTTAGCCTCCCTTTTGCCTCTCCTTCAGCAAATTCAATAAAGTTCCACAAAAGTGTTAAGATAACTTTTCTCAACTTCAAGGCAATACAGTTCCGCACAATCCTCTGGGTTCTCTTCCCCAAGTTCCAAGCAACTGGCGAGATCTCTTATCATTGTCTTGTCAATGGGACAGATGTAACAATAGCCCATGATTGCGTTTGGGACAGGCTATTCTTTGAGAGAAGGGAGTGTGGAATACCATGTCTCACCTGAAGATCTCTCGGCCCCAATCCACAAGGACCCTCCACCCAGGTGATCCTAGAGTCGGGATCCAAAAGCGATGGCCTTTCCCTGGCCACCTGAGAAGAGGATGCAAGGGGAGTAGATGTGAGAACGTCCTCAGGTTTCTCACAATCTACGCTGTCCTCTTACATGGGCCAACCCACATTTAGGATGATGGCCTGTTCCCTGTACATTGTATGCATGTATATATGCAAGTACATATTATGGATGTATAGGGTTCATAAAGTGAGAATCTAGCTGAGAAGCAACACAACACTACGCACAGGGGGCACAGCCAGTCGACAATGTATGTGGCAAGGCATAGGGGCATTGTGGTAGCGGAACATTTTGAGTGGAGTGATCCAGGATTGCAAGGTGTTCTATGAAGAATAGAACTTTCAGGTCCTACCTGAAGTGAAGAATGGAGGCGGTCAGTCTTATCTGCATTGATAACTTGATCCAAAGACAGGGTGCGTAGCAGAAAAAAAGCCTGTTTCCAGTTCCTGGTGGTGCATTATACTCAGGAGAAGGGGAGCTTCTCGGCCAGGAAGTGCCGTATTTGTTTGTGACGGCTTTAGCGGTGATGCAGGATGGCTTTAAGATGATGTGTGCTTGAAGGGAAAGCCAGTGTAGGGGCTGATGTGTTTACATTTTCTTAGTTCAGGGATGCGATCAACTGCATCATGCTGAGCAGCTTTCAGAGGAGCCAGAGTGGGACTCTGGCAAATAGGTTGTTGCCATTATCCAGGTAGCAGATGACCAGGGCTTGGGCAACTGTTTTGAAACTCACAAATGAAGGGCTTGACTTTGTGGCACAGTGCAAGCAGATACCAACCAAGCGGTTTGGTTCCTTGCAGTGAAACCAAAGGGTGTCTCACCGACTAGTCCCTTGGGATCTGCCATGCCAGGTGGTCGGGGCACAGCCATCGCTATTGGATACAGACCCCGGAGGTGGACCAGTGCGGGAGGATCACCTGGATGAGGGGTCCCTGGGGAGTGGGAGTGGGGCACCTGCAGGAGAGACGCAGTAGCCCTGTACCCATTTCCCTGTAGAACACCCTCATTCCATGTACTATCTAGGAACTTTATCCTCCCCTCCCCTTTCCTACACACACTCTGCTGCACGGACAAAGCGCTTCAGGGAAAGACAGACTTGCACACAACCAGTTTGTTTCACATGTCCAAACATCAAGGTCATCCAGAGTCAGGCACTTAACCTTAATGACTGGCACCTACATCCTGGTATCTTTCTCCACTGGGATAAAAGGCGGAGAATGAGAGCTCTTGGAGAGCAAGGCAAGAAGGGCAACCGAAGTGAGCAAGACCAGCAAAACGGAAGGGCAGGAAATTCCAAGAAGGCAACACGAATATGGAAGCAGAGCAAACGGGACCAGGTGGCAAACGAAAGGCTGTGGTCCTACCAGCTGCAAAATTCTAAAGGGGCACCTCCTTGTCACTGCAGAAGGTCACGGCCGAATCTCCTTTGGCGTGAGGACAAGAAAGGAGGCTAGCCACACTGGGCCAAAAGCCTCGACAGAACAGTAGGTTTTGATAAACTGTATCAGCCGCTGCCGGTGAGTGAAAAGGGCGACCTTTAGTGAAAGAAAAGGACATTAACATTTGAAGTTCTTGTTAGGTTGTTGAGAAACCGTGAGTCAAAGCACATTGTAGCAAGAATAAAGAATGCCGAGATTGTGCATGTGAGAAGCCGCAAGAGTAAATAACTAAAAGGTGGCAAATAGTCAGTGGTCATATGAGGAAAAAGTCAAGGGCACAAGCCACCTCGTACAGTCAAAGGTCTTTGAAAAGTAGTGAAAGGGACTGCAGATACCTGAAGGCCTCGGGAGAGGAGGCTGGTATAAACCTTTCAACTGTAAGTAAACACACTTGCTACAATATAACAGAGTGACCCGGCGAGACGTGATCGCCTCTCGGACGTCTCTATATCGAACTGTCAAGCACATAAAAGTGAAAGCATGAAAGATTGTAAAGAAATAAGTGTGATGCTGGTGGTTTTAAGTCTTGCACCCAATCGAGGGAAGCCAGAACTGCCTACAGAGGAAGATCTGAGCCCGGAGGAGGGGGACCTGAGTGAACGGGTGAAAGTGAACCAAATATGTGTTGAAAAAGACATTAAGAATTCCTGAATGATATAAGCTAGTAGAACTGCTGAAGTTAACTTAACTGTGATCTGAAGGCTATAGTTAACCCGACGGAGGGATGCCAATTGAAATTGGTCTGAACACTTTGCACTCTGCAGCCTGCACACTGTCCTACCTGTAATTGTTTGTTCCGATGTAGCTCCCTGGTATCATTAGGTTATGCCGCCCCAACAGTGCACCAGACCTAGACAATACTGCACTGTGCCTACTTATAACTACATGCTTTGATGTAGCTGCCTTGCAACATGAGGTCAGGTTTGCCAATTTGTGTACCTTGACTTTACTGCAAGTTGTAATTATTGCAACCACTTTATTAAGCGAAAGCTCCCAGATGCCTCTGGGTTTGGTGTGCTATACAAATGTCAAAATAAATAAATAAATAAATAAATAAATAAAGCAAGGGGCAATGAAACCCGTATTTTGATAAAGTGACTGAACAGTGGTGGAAAGACAAAGGTGAACCAACAAAGGGGTATCACGAGAACGCCGCTGAAGAAGGGAATCCTGCATGGTGAGCGCTTGGGGAAGGTCTAGTGCTGCCAGGCAAAAGATATTGATTTGAGGGATCCTGCCTTTTTGGAAGAAACAGCTTCCTGACGCCTATAACCTCAAGGGGTGCTCACAGGCATGCCACTGTTCCGCCTTGTCCCGTGGTGCAACGTGGGGAAGGGAGTGTATTAGTTCAGCAGTACTGAACTACCGAAGCCCTTTTGGACATTTTAGTTTTCATTACACTCTTTTGTTATACATATCATTGTCCCGCACCCTTTTGTTGTATAGAGGATTTGGCAATAGGATTATTAGTATAGGCCATTTTGTTTTGACACAACACCACTAGGACAGTGTTTTACTCACTTTGATGGTCGTAGCTTGCTCCCAACCTAAATTTAGGTTTAGACTAGGCAATGTTCTCACCCATATACTGTTCAATAAACACCATTGTTATGTACTCCTTGTTTTGTCGTGCTTCTGATAACCATGCCTTCCTTCCAGTCATCTGTGCATTGGTGTGCCTTGACATCCGTGTTGGTGACGGGTCCCACCAGGTTTTCCATGTAGAGGTTATAGATGACAGTATACGGTATAGAGCCTTGTGGACCTGCACAGGTACACGGCAACATGGGCTCTATTGGGGCCCATCTGGATGAGTTGGTCTCTTTCAGGAAGACGATAGGGTAATGATTGCAGGACAGTTTGGTCGAAGCCCATGCTTTTAGCGAGGATGTTGTCTTGGTCAATTGTATCAAAAGCGGCAGAGATGCTGAGTAGGATCAATAGCTAGAGGGTCCCCTATGATCAAGGAGTTAATTCCATCATTTGTAGCTTGGATTTGGGACCATCTCTGTTCTGCATTTTGGTCAGAATCCAGATTGAAAGTCCTTTCATGCAGCTGGATGGTGTGTTTCTTTAGTGATGACGTTCACAATGGAGGATGGCAGGATGGTGCCTTTTTAGGTGGTTGGTTTGAGGACTGGGAGACTTGTGGCCAGGCCTTCTGAGTAACTAACCTGAAGATGGCCATCTTGATTTGTTGCATGATTGTATGGGCAAGATTTCTGTTGTATATTTGGAGCTATCAATGAGTTGCCTTATCTTGTTTGTGAAGAAGTTGACGGAGCTGCATTTTTGGCCTGCGGTATTGTGCATGAGGTTGATGCAGCACTTCTGAGCTTAGAACATTGCTCTGCTGTTGTTGGATGCATGATGTTTGTGGTGTAGTAGTTTGCTTTGGACTTGGTGATGACTATCCTGCATGTTAAAAGGAGGGTTCTCAAGGTCATGAGGTCTTCTTGTTTGAGGGACAAATGCCAGAACTTTTCTTGTTTGTGGATGGTGCTTCCAGTGTTTATCACGGTCAGAGAGCTTATGCTTGTTCAGTCGACAGATGACGTTTCACTTGTTCTTGGTTGGTGGTAGTCTCATGTAAGGTGTGGTTGAGCCCACTGAACTGGGCATTGACATTGTCTGAGGGGTCACACATGGAGGCTAAGTTGATGTTTCCTTCTGGTGCATCCACGGGAAGGCCTTGAATGAGCAGTAAAGGGTTCCAATTCATTTGCGTTAGTCCTAGTGGGGGACATGTGTGTGGTGCAGCGGGATGGGTATGGCTGCATTATCTATCCAGATAAAGGTCGGGGTAAGACATACGATATCTGGAGAGGTGATGACTACCAGCTGGAGTGTGTTGCGTGTGTTGTTGGTTGGTTCTTCCACAAGTTGCTTGTTTGAGTAGAATCTCTGGATTTCTTGGTAGCATGGCTCACGGGTTGCTGGAGGTTTCAGAGAAAAGGTTTAGTTGTGATGTTGACTGATGCTGTGGTGAGGAGGTCTCTGATTCTTTAGAGAAAGGCCATGTTGGTTTGAGGCGGCACATAGGTCATGTTGAAGGTCACACGGGAAGCGGCAGGTGATGTGGGTGGGATGTACGCCTCAAGGTTGCATGGCCATGATGTCTTTTCCATGTGTTGGATGCTAGAGCCTGTGGGGACGGGCCATTCAGGATGTGTGTGCACTGTCTTAGTACCTGAGCACTGCAGTGTTTACTGTACACCGTCAAAATTCACTGAATATGGCCAGGAATCCTGTGCATGTTCTCATTCACTATATTGTCCATGTCACTGTTCAATGTCCCATTCATTGCACCGTGTCCTATTCAATGCACACGCTCCCATTAGTTCAACACTGCCCTGTTCCCTGTACAGTGGTCCTTTATCTCGCATATCACTTTGTTTCCCGTACATTGTCTCAATCAATGTATACTGTGCAACTCACACCATACTGCCTTGTTCCCTGTACACTGACTGCCCCATACAAAGCACATGGCCCTGCACACTGTCCCATTTAATGCACATGGCCATGTTCCCTGTACACCTTCATAGTGTCAGCTTCAAAGTATGGGCACTTTATCCATAATGTATCATCTGCACAACAATATACAGGTCGTAACAAAGACTAAATGCTTTGATTAGAGGATGCAGGCGGCCTGTTCATTGATCTGATCCCTAACAAACAGTATTCTGGCACCTAAAGTGCCTGAACCTCTTGGCCTAGCCAAGCCAACCAACCTAGCTGCAGCATGGGAGCCGCCTTCAGGGTAGTGAGAGTGGATAGAGGAAGTCCTGACAAAAGCAACTACCAGTGTCTAACTGCGAGATAGGCAAATCTTGCACTAGCAAATGACAATTAAGAGGAGAAAGAAAACGCCTCAAAGCTTTAAGAGAAAGTCAGAGAAAATGATCATTGTGAGAAATCTAAGGAAGGGAAGAATCCAGTGGGAGCCCAAGAATGTTACAGACAAAGCAAAGGGCTGAGGCGTGTGATGCAACCAAGAAAGAATAAAGTTCCTTGGCGTAGAGCTAGAAAAAAAAAGTATCTCAGATGTTAAGATATTGAGTTTGAGAAACTGTGAAGACATCCAAGTCATGGTTCCAGGAGGACGTCATGGAGGTGGTGTCTAGTGCCGCTGTGTAGCTACACCTTGGTGTCTTCCGTATAGTGGTGCAGACGGATGCCGCCACAGATGCCAACCAGAGCCCCTAGCAACCCCTGGTAAAAGTTGAATAACATGAGTGGAAAGATTGACCACTGGGGCACCCCAAAGGGCATTCGACCATGCCCAGCCCACATGATGTAGGGCAGTTGCCCGCATCACAACACGGTCTTGTCCTATTAGCAACATTTCTTATTTAATTTGATTCAATGTAAGCATGCTTTGGCCTATCCACCTACTCATTTATAAAAGAAAATTTACAATTGATCTCATGTCATTTTCAATTTACCAATTTTACCTAGAAGATGATCTGAGGGTTGTCAATATAGATAATTTAGGAAAAGCCACATGTACAGGTGAACTCTGCCAGTAGGAATTGGTATATTTTGCAGAACCATGAGAACAGTGTTGACTCCTACAGAACTTTCATTCATTTCGCTCATCTAGGTCAGGGGTTTGCAATCTGCGTCCCTCCAGATCTTTTGGACTACAAATCTCTTTACCCCAAACCTGGCGAGAGATCTTTGGATTACTGAGCCAAAACATATGGCAAACAGCAATTTAAAGATATAATCCACAAAATGAATTGCTTAGCATTCATTTTTATTGGCTTTTTGCCTTATTCATGATAAGTTGCTTAACTGTTCTATGTCGCTGGTCTTAGGGATATACAGGCTTGTCCCCACTCAGCTGAGTAAGTAGGGATCTCTTAGTACCCAATGATGTCCTTGGGTGTGCGGGGAGCGGAGGTTTTTAGGTCAGGGCTCCTTGTAGTCATCACAGGTTGGTGTCTGTAGTCTGAAGTGTATGACTTAATTCCCCCATTGACCAGAAATTTAAAGACCCCGGCTCAAGGTTGAGGTGAGAATGAGTGCAGGCTGCACCCTTAATTCCTATCTGGAATAGACTCTTTAGGTCTAGGACATCGGTATGCAAATGTGGCTCTCCAGATGTTTTGGACTACATATCCCGCCAGCCCTAGCACCGATGATGAATGGAGAGAGATCATGGGAGTCGTAGTTCGGATCATGTGGAGAGCCCCGGGATGCAGACCTCTGGTCGGTGAGAACTTGGTTGGGTATCAAGTGATAAAGTCGGCAAGCAAAAAGTAATAAATAAAGCAAATGATAAGTAACCGAAAATGTGGTGGTAAGTGCTAGTGTTTGGGAAAAAGAATAACATGGAAGCTGCTTTGGTCTGATGTGTTCAGGTTGGGTTTCCCATGACTAGTGAAGACCCTATGCAGTTTTCTACAAATGGTGCAAAAGAAAATGTCTGCTTTTTCTTCTATGAACTTATGTTACTGCTGTTACTTACTGATTAATTTAAGACCAGTGTTCAAAGCACCTGTGTATGCAGCGGATTAACCTAATAACTGAATGCCAGTCCAAAGTGACGCGGAAGTCTTGGCATGCTGAAAAAGGTGTTGCAATGCTAGTTGAGCAAGCTATGCCTGTGCTGCTGGCTCACACTGTGGAAGGCAAACTGTGCCATCGAACGTTGAAAGGCATCCCATGACACTTTGGGTTTTGGATGATGATTTGATGACCTAGGGTGGATTCATGGAGCTCTGATCAGAGCCAGAACAGGATGGGGTAGAGCTTTTACTACGAGTTCTGTGGAGGGTCAGACTAAGTGTGGCCATTTTCAACAAGCTTTTATTATAAATAATAGAAAAATGCCTCACTTTCCCTACTCGATGGATTTCCCTGCCTAACGCAACTAACTAGGGTGCTTGTCGTCAGTAGTGTAGTCCAAAGTAAAGTTTGTCCTCAGACCAAAATCTTAGATACTCTGACCCTACCACTAATACAAACAACTAAAGTCCAGGAGTATAACTCCCATCTCCTGGAAAGGCTTTCCCAGCTCAGTTCCTCTTAGTAAAGTATCTCCAGTTAGTTCTTCACTATCTTCTGCAGAAGTTCAGGCTTCGAAATTGAGGGTAGCTGGGAGCTAATTAGCTCTTGCTTCTAGCCTAGGAGAGCCTGGTTAGCTTGAAACAAACAGCTACAAGGAGCAACTTTTGGCTCCCGAGGCCAGCTGGTGCTTTGCAAACATGCAGCATATGCTGATAAAGAAGAATTAGGACGCATCTTGTACACATTTAAACACATTGAATCATAAATAATGAACCAAAAGTTAAAGAGTGCATCTCATGTGTAAGTTAGATTTGCGGTGTGCTGGGTACTCGCTCATGGTTCCCCAGAAGTAGCTGCTGGCTGATGCCTGGCACCCATGAGCCGCCTTTAGTGCCTGTTGATTGAACCTTAATTTCGAACCCTGAAGTTTGTTCAATTCATGTAGGGGATTTTCCCAGCCTTCTGGTTTCCCTTTCCTCTGGTGTTGAAAGGTCCCTTTCATCTAAGCTCCTGGTCTTTGTCCTTGAATCACTTGATCTGTCTTAGGTATAGACAAAGTCTCTCTTTTAAGGGTTGACTCTCACTCTCCTGTTTATTGGCTTTCTCACTCTCTGGGTTGTTAGCCTTCTCACTGGGATGAGTATGATGACCTCAGGAGTAGGATGATTCTCAGTCTCTTGACTACTCATTGTCTTACTGGGGCGAGTAGTATAAACCTAATGTTGAGCCTTACTTTCTGGATCCCTCACATTCCCTCTGGGATAGCATGCTGACCCCAGTATGGATTCTCACACTCTTGGTTATTCATTTTCTTACCGGGACAAATAGGATAAACCCAGTATCGCTTTTCCTCGCTCGCTTTGTGTTTATTGTTACGAGCAATGAAAGGCCATTTCTTAACTTCCTCTTTCTCACTGAGACGAGGATGATGTCCCCACTCGTTATTTCGCTTCTCCCTCTCTCTGCTTTATGACTCTGCCATTTATGTTTGCCTGCTTCCCCGGGCCTCCCGCTCTCTCCGTTACCTGCCTTGTACTGGGGCTGCAACACCGGGCCGGCCTCTTCTTTAAGCAGGTCCACGACCGTCAGGACGGTTCTCTCTCTCTGTGCCTTCTCCTCTTCTGACATGATATGGCGTACTTCCCAATAATCAGTATTGGCTCCCAGAGGGGTTTTCCCTCTCTCTCTCTATCTCTCTCTCTATCTCTCTCTCTACCTCTCTGTCTCTCTGTCTCTCTGTCTCTCTGTCTCAGCCACCACTTTTCTCTCTCAAGTCCCCCGAGGGACCACTCTCGACTTCATAGACGGGCTTGAGTCTGGGCTTTGGATAGTACAGCTCAGGCTCTGATTCCGGTTCACTTCTCTCCTGCTTGAGAAGCACCATTCTCCCGAGTCTACCATCTTCGCTCACCCAGCTGGTCCGAAACTCCCGGGTGAGAGGCCAGGAGATGGAGTGGAGGTGGACCATGAGACCAGGCAGAGGGCAGAAGGAAGAGTGGAGTGCTGTAGAGTTGGTGGCAGAATTGGAGAAGAGTGAATGTGAGATATCCGTGTGAGAGTGGGATTTGTTGTTTTAGCGTTGTTTAATGTGAACTCCTTATATGGCTTCCGTTTTCTCTATCCAAGCCCTACGTGATAGTCATTTTTCACAAACGCAGTCTTTGTATGAAGGCCTTGGTTACTGTCTCTGTGCATGAAAAACCCCAACATGACTCTGTGTGCTTCTCCTCAGGGCCCACTTCCTTCGAGACTCGTTCTTGGTCCATCAGCTCAAGCAGTACAACGGTCAGGAAGTGTCAACCCTCAACCCTCCAACCAAATGGGAGATCACGACCAGCAATGGCGTAAGTGACTGGCATGAGATGTGTGCACGTGTGAAGGGTTCCATGCCCCCCAAATAGGCCTTACTGTGGCCCACAAGATCAGGAGCACAGCAACGTCAGAGAGGGGGAGAGAGAGGGAGAGCGAGCACATTGCACCCAAGCAGTGCTAGCCTGTGAATCATGTGACCAGCATGCAGTGGCCCCATTGGCGAATAGCAGCCTCTTATACACACACTAGGGTGCAAGGGATATGTAAGAGTGTGCAACCCCTTTAACATGTGTGTTACAGGGAACTATGATATTACTTACAAACACTACAAGCCATTTAATTATCACAAGCAGAATGATAAATCACAGCTCTTCTATGTTGTCATCTATTAGGTCTTCTGAAATCACTAGAATGTAAGTACAAGACAATAACGCTGAGTTTAGTTGCCTATTACAAGTATTATGTTATTCTAATGAATCTGATTAACCAAATAGTTTGCACCAAGTCTATAATGTGCAGTACACTTGGCTGCAAATGTCACTCCTGTTACACAGAAGACAATAATGCTTGATTGCCATTAGGTTACAAATCATGACAACGTTTTGCCAAAGGCTCAGCACAAGTGAACACGTGTGATTGTGGGTCTACAGGGGGTCAGTGCACAGACTGCCAAGTGGGCGAGGCCTGTCAGGAGGCACAGTGGCACCGGAAGACTGCTGCTCTGCGGCAGCTGGCATGGAAGAGTTTCTAGAGGAACTGTGGGAGGAATTGGTGTGATCTGGATATGGTTTGGATGCAGTAAAGTGGGAGGGGGAAAGGTAATTACTGCAGCCCGGTGGGCATGGGAAGAAAGTTATATTTGTGAATTGGAACAAACACTGTACTACTGAAGGGGTGCTAGGTCACACAAGAGCCCTGCTCATTCATGGGACTGCTGCCTGTTTTAGGCGCAGACAGGAGGATTCAGATGGAAAGGTGAAGGGGGGAGGGGTGGGAGGGCTGTTCAGCAGAAGCCCTTGATGCCCAGGGCCACTGTATGTCTGTCCCCACCAGTCCTCTAATCAGCCCTTTTGGAAGCTGGCAATGTTGGCATTTGGAATGTGGTTATGTCACCCCAGGGAACATTCCTGACCACTTTACCTGGGAGTGGATCGCATCTCCCAGTGCTCTGCACCCCGGAGTTCTCAATCCCTTTGCATGCGATGCCAACAGCTCACTTCCAAATAACTCATGCCATGTTCCTGCGTTTCACTTTCAGAGCGTCATGATTAATAACGCCAGCATCGTCATAGCCGACATTCCTGCAGTCAACGGTATCATCTACGTCATTAATAAGGTAACGCTGCAGAACTAATACTCTACAGTAATGTGCTCAGTGTCATGTATGTTTCACCCATAACATGTTTTCCCTACATATCTCTTGCCGTTCAAAAGGACTTCCATTTAAAAGACTGAATTAGGAAATACCGGCTGCGCCAAGAATAACATGACATGATGTGGCACTTATAAGGCTCCTGTGCACAAGGGTTTCTAGGCGCAACAAGACAAGGAGGGGGCAACAAGGGGCCTTGTGTCATTCGGATCGTGCAAGTGTGGGGAAGGGGTGAAGTGCCGGCGGAGGAGGGGAAGGGGGAAGTGCAGTCAACTCACAAGTGCAGCCAGCGGGTGGCTCATACGTGCAGAGAGATGGGACTGTAGGGTGCAGCTACAGACCCTTAAGTGCTGGGGGAGGGGAACTGCACATGCAGGAGCCTGGGCCCGAGTTCAGAGGGTATCCAGGTGACCAGTGCGAGGAGGAGACAGGTGCATCAGCAGGGGAGAGAAAAAGAGAAAGCCGAAGCAAAAAGGAAGGTCTTGAGTTGCTTCAGGAACCGGAGGTGCTTCTGCTCAGGTTTGAGAGAGGCGGGAAGGCTGCTCCAGCGGGAGGACCCAGCCAAGGAGATAGATCTGCCCCCAACTCTCTGCTTGGAGAAGCGTCTGACCCTTAGAGAGTTGGAGGTGGATGAGCGGAGAGCTTGAGATGGAAGATGTTTTGGAAGAGAAAGTTTCAGGTAGAGTGGTCCCAAGCCCCAAAAAGACTTGTGCACAATGCAGAGGGTCTTGAAGTTGATCCTCGCAGCCACAGGGAGCCAGTGAAGAGATTTCAGAGCTGGAGAGATATGATCCCTGGGCTTGAGGCCAAGGACAATACTTGTAGTCCTCTTCTTGATACATTGTAGAGGTCAGAGAGTAGAGGTAGGAAGATTTAGAAAGAGGCTGTTGCAGTAGTCCAGCCTAGAGAGAACCGTAGCTCTGGAGACAGTGAGCTTCTGGGGTAAAGTGAGAAAAGGAAGAATACCTCTGAGGCGGAGCAGCTGATAGTTTCACTTCTTAGAGGCGTCAGAGATGTGAGGAGAGAAGGAGAGGGTGGAGTCGAAGATGGCCCAGGTTACATGGTTATCTAGGTCTCACTCGCACTTGCCTGTCTCTATATCTCTATGTACTCTCTTGAGAGAGAGAGAGAAAGAGAGAGAGAGAGAAAGAGAGAGAGAGATATGGGGGAGATATGGGGGATTGTCAGGTGGACATTTGCTGGGCTTCATTAGGGGTCCGGCTGGACCCATGCCGGTGATACCCGCGGTACAAATAATAAAATAAACTAAAACTGTAAAAAATTACGGGCGCCTGACTTCGCGGTTGCACGGGGCTATTCCAACTCCAGTGGCCGGGAAGTCAGGCGGCAGTAATTTTGTTGCCATGGGGACACAGGAGCACTGGCACCGTTAACAATGGTGCCGATGCCCCTGTGAGAACTCTGCAAGCGGATGCCATCCCGCCCAGCAGGTCTGACCATATTCCAAGTCCCGTGGCCGGGAAGTCAGGCACCAGTAATTTTGTTAGTCCCCATTTCCATGGAGTCCCATGCGACTCCATGGGAATGGGGACACGGGAGCACTGGTACCATTAACAACGGTGCCAGTGCTCCCGTGAGAACTCTGCGAGCGGGTGCCGTGCCGCCCGGCAAATCTGACCCTGGCGGCTAGGAGGGCACCTGCCCGCACAGTTGTAGTGTGCCAGTCCGGAAACAGCAGTGCCGGTAGGCTTACTGGCATCGTTGTTTCCAGACCGGCACTATTGTTATGAGGCCCACACATGATATTTGACAAATATGCCTGTAATAAAAAGTGTTTAATGCTTGAATCACTGAGTACCTGATGCGCACTGAGGTTGGCGTTTACACCCATCACAACAGTAAAGTGCAACGGTGAACCCCATATACTCATTTGATGTGAGGATAAAATGGCTGTGCAACTCCAGGGCCACACTGCTTTTCCTTCTGTCAATAATGCGTCCTCTCCCTCATGAGGAGACCATTGCTGAGTCCCCCTGAGGGGCTATGTCTCAGGGGAAAGATGCCTGTACATGGGGGCCCTTTACATGCCCACCATCACAGCTGGTCGCCCCTTCTCTGAATCCACGCTGCTCTCCCACGGCACATGTTGAACTTATCAGTCGTATTGTGCTCAGAGGGTTTTATAATCCCACATACGAATGTTCCTGTCACTATTCTCATGTGGCTGGAATGCAGAAGGGAGGGAAGCAGGCAGAAGAACCCATGCGGCGGGCTGGAATGCAGAAGGGAGGGAAGCAGGCAGAAGAACCCATGCGGCGGGCTGGAATGCAGAAGGAAGGGAAGCAGGCAGAAGAACCCATGCAGCGGGCTGTAATGCAGAAAGGAGGGAAGGAGGCAGAAGAACCCATGCAGCAATCCTGGAATGCAGAAGGGAGGGAAGCAGGCAGAAGAACCCACGCACCATCCTGGAATGCAGAAGGGAGGGAAACAGGCAGAAGAACCCATGCAGCGGGCTGGAATGCAGAAGGGAGGGAAGCAGGCAGAAGAACCCATGCAGCGATCCTGGAATGCAGAAGGGAGAGAAGCAGGCAGAAGAACCCATGCACCATCCTGGAATGCAGAAGGGAGGGAAACAGGCAGAAGAACCCATGCAGCGGGCTGGAATGCAGAAGGGAGGGAAGCAGGCAGAGAACCCATGCAGCGATCCTGGAATGCAGAAGGGAGAGAAGCAGGCAGAAGAACCCATGCACCATCCTGGAATGCAGAAGGGAGGGAAACAGGCAGAAGAACCCATGCAGCGGGCTGGAATGCAGAAGGGAGGGAAGCAGGCAGAAGAACCCATGCAGCGGGCTGGAATGCAGAAGGGAGGGAAGCAGGCAGAAGAACCCATGCGGCGGGCTGGAATGCAGAAGGGAGGGAAGCAGGCTGAAGAACCCATGCGGCGGGCTGGAATGCAGAAGGAAGGGAAGCAGGCAGAAGAACCCATGCAGCGATCCTGGAATGCAGAAGGGAGAGAAGCAGGCAGAAGAACCCATGCACCATCCTGGCATGCAGAAGGGAGGGAAACAGGCAGATGAACCCATGCAGCGGGCTGGAATGCAGAAGGGAGGGAAGCAGGCAGAAGAACCCATGCAGCGGGCTGGAATGCAGAAGGGAGGGAAGCAGGCAGAAGAACCCATGTGGCGGGCTGGAATGCAGAAGGGAGGGAAGCCGGCAGAAGAACCCATGCGGCGGGCTGGTGTGCAGAAGGGAGGGAAGCAGGCAGAAGAACCCATCCAGCGGCTGGAATGCAGAAGGGAGGGAAGCAGGCAGAAGAACCCACGCAACGGGCTGGAATGCAGAAGGGAGGGAAGCAGGCAGAAGAACCCATGCGGCGGGCTGGAATGCAGAAGGAAGGGAAGCAGGCAGAAGAACCCATCAAGCGGGCTGGAATGCAGAAGGAAGAGAAGCAGGCAGAAGAACCCATGCAGCAGGATGGAATGCAGAAGGGAGGGAAGCAGGCAGAAGAACCCATGCGGCGGGCTGGAATGCAGAAGGAAGGGAAGCAGGCAGAAGAACCCATCAAGCGGGCTGGAATGCAGAAGGAAGAGAAGCAGGCAGAAGAACCCATGCGGCAGGATGGAATGCAGAAGGAAGGGAAGCAGGCAGAAGAACCCATGCAGCAGGATGGAATGCAGAATGGAGGGAAGCAGGCAGAAGAACCCATCAAGCGGGCTGGAATGCAGAAGGGAGGGAAACAGGCAGAAGAATCCATGCAACAGGCCTGAATGCAGAATGGAGGGAAGCAGGCAGAAGAACCCATGCGGCAGAATGGAATGCAGAATGGAGGGAAGCAGGCAGAAGAACCCATCAAGCGGGCTGGAATGCAGAAGGAAGGGAAGCAGGCAGAAGAACCCATCAAGCGGGCTGGAATGCAGAAGGAAAGGAAACAGGTAGAAGAACCCATGCAACAGGCCTGAATGCAGAATGGAGGGAAGCAGGCAGAAGAACCCATCAAGCGGGATGGAATGCAGAAGGAAGGGAAGCAGGCAGAAGAACCCATCAAGCGGGCTGGAATGCAGAAGGAAGGGAAGCAGGCAGAAGAACCCATGCGGCAGGATGGAATGCAGAAGGGAGGGAAGCAGGCAGAAGAACCCATCAGGCGGGCTGGAATGCAGAAGGGAGGGAAGCAGGCAGAACAACCCATGCAGCGGGCTGTAATGCAGAAGGGAGGGAAGCAGGCAAAAGAACCCATGCAGCAATCCTGGAATGCAGAAGGGAGAGATGCAGACGGAAGAACGCATGCAGCGGGCTGGAATGCAGAAGAGAGGGAAGCAGGCAGAAGAATCCATACAGCGGGCTGGAATCCTGAAGGTGGGAATCCGGCAGAAGAACGCAGGAAGCAGGCTGGAATGCAGAAGGGGGGAAGCAGGCAAAGAACCCATGCAACAGGCCTGAATGCAGAATGGAGGGAAGCAGGCAGAAGAACCCATGCAACAGGCCTGAATGCAGAATGGAGGGAAGCAGGCAGAAGAACCCAGGCAACAGGCCTGAATGCAGAATGGAGGGAAGCAGGCAGAAGAACCCATGCAACAGGCCTGAATGCAGAATGGAGGGAAGCAGGCAGCAGAACCCATGCAACAGGCCTGAATGCAGAATGGAGGGAAGCAGGCAGAAGAACCCATGCAGCAGGATGGAATGCAGAAGGGAGGGAAACAGGCAGAAGAATCCATGCAACAGGCCTGAATGCAGAATGGAGGGAAGCAGGCAGAAGAACCCATGCGGCAGAATGGAATGCAGAATGGAGGGAAGCAGGCAGAAGAACCCATCAAGCGGGCTGGAATGCAGAAGGAAGGGAAGCAGGCAGAAGAACCCATCAAGCGGGCTGGAATGCAGAAGGAAAGGAAACAGGTAGAAGAACCCATGCAACAGGCCTGAATGCAGAATGGAGGGAAGCAGGCAGAAGAACCCATCAAGCGGGCTGGAATGCAGAAGGAAGGGAAGCAGGCAGAAGAACCCATCAAGCGGGCTGGAATGCAGAAGGAAGGGAAGCAGGCAGAAGAACCTATGCGGCAGGATGGAATGCAGAAGGGAGGGAAGCAGGCAGAAGAACCCATCTGGCGGGCTGGAATGCAGAAGGGAGGGAAGCAGGCAGAACAACCCATGCAGCGGGCTGTAATGCAGAAGGGAGGGAAGCAGGCAAAAGAACCCATGCAGCAATCCTGGAATGCAGAAGGGAGAGATGCAGACGGAAGAACGCATGCAGCGGGCTGGAATGCAGAAGAGAGGGAAGCAGGCAGAAGAATCCATACAGCGGGCTGGAATCCTGAAGGTGGGAATCCGGCAGAAGAACGCAGGAAGCAGGCTGGAATGCAGAAGGGGGGAAGCAGGCAAAGAACCCATGCAACAGGCCTGAATGCAGAATGGAGGGAAGCAGGCAGAAGAACCCATGCAACAGGCCTGAATGCAGAATGGAGGGAAGCAGGCAGAAGAACCCATGCAACAGGCCTGAATGCAGAATGGAGGGAAGCAGGCAGAAGAACCCATGCAACAGGCCTGAATGCAGAATGGAGGGAAGCAGGCAGCAGAACCCATGCAACAGGCCTGAATGCAGAATGGAGGGAAGCAGGCAGAAGAACCCATGCAGCAGGCTAGAATGCAGAATGGAGGGAAGCAGGCAGAAGAACCCATGCAACAGGCCTGAATGCAGAATGGAGGGAAGCAGGCAGAAGAACCCATGCAACAGGCCTGAATGCAGAAAGGAGGGAAGCAAGCAGAAGAACCCATGCGGCAGGATGGAATGCAGAAGGGAGGGAAGCAGGCAGAAGAACCCATCAAGCAGGCTAGAATGTAGAAGGGAGGGAAGCAGGCAGAAGAACCCATGCAGCGGGCTGGAATGCAGAAGGGAGGGAAGCAGGCAGAAGAACCCATCAAGCAGGCTGGAATGCAGAAGGAAGGGAAGCAGGCAGAAGAACCCATGCGGCAGGATGGAATGCAGAAGGGAGGTAAGCAGGCAGAAGAACCCATCAAGCGGGCTGGAATACAGAAGGGAGGGAAGCAGGCAGAAGAACCCATGCGGCAGGATGGAATGCAGAATGGAGGGAAGCAGGCAGAAGAACCCATGCACCATCCTGGCATGCAGAAGGGAGGGAAACAGGCAGAAGAATCCATGCAACAGGCCTGAATGCAGAATGGAGGGAAGCAGGCAGAAGAACCCATGCGGCAGGATGGAATGCAGAATGGAGGGAAACAGGCAGAAGAATCCATGCAGCTGGCTGGAATCCTGAAGGTGGGAATCCGACAGAAGAACCCAGGAAGCAGGCTGGAATGCAGAAGGGAGGGAAGCAGGCAGAAGAGCCCATGCAGCGACACTGAAATGCGGAAGGGAGGGAAGCAGGCAAAAGAACCCATGCAGCAGGCTGTAATGCAGAAGGGAGAGATGCAGGCGGAAGAACACATGCAGCGGGCTGGAATGCAGAAGAGAGGGAAGCAGGCAGAAGAATCCATGCAGCGGGCTGGAATCCTGAAGGTGGGAATCCGGCAGAAGAACCCAGGAAGCAGGCTGGAATGCAGAAGGGGGGAAGCAGGCAAAAGAACCCATGCAACAGGCCTGAATGCAGAATGGAGGGAAGCAGGCAGAAGAACCCATGCAACCGGCCTGAATGCAGAATGGAGGGAAGCAGGCAGAAGAACCCATGCAACAGGCCTGAATGCAGAATGGAGGAAAGCAGGCAGAAGAACCCATGCAACAGGCCTGAATGCAGAATGGAGGGAAGCAGGCAGAAGAACCCATGCAACAGGCCTGAATGCAGAAAGGAGGGAAGCAGGCAGAAGAACCCATGCGGCAGGATGGAATGCAGAAGGGAGGGAAGCAGGCAGAAGAACCCATCAAGGAGGCTGGAATGCAGAAGGGAGAGAAGCAGGCAGAAGAACCCATGCAGCGGGCTGGAATACAGAAGGGAGGGAAGCAGGCAGAAGAACACCTCAAGCGGGCTGGAATGCAGAAGAGAGGGAAGCAGGCAGAAGAACCCATGCGGCAGGATGGAATGCAGAAGGGAGGGAAGCAGGCAGAAGAACCCATCAAGCGGGCTGGAATGCAGAAGGGAGGGAAGCAGGCAGAAGAACCCATGCGGCAGGATGGAATGCAGAATGGAGGGAAGCAGGCAGAAGAACCCATGCACCATCCTGGCATGCAGAAGGGAGGGAAACAGGCAGAAGAATCCATGCAACAGGCCTGAATGCAGAATGGACGGAAGCAGGCAGAAGAACCCATGCGGCAGGATGGAATGCAGAATGGAGTGAATTAGGCAGAAGAACCCATCAAGCGGACTGGAATGCAGAAGGGAGGGAAGCAGGCAGAAGAACCCATGCAGCGGGCTGGAATGCAGACGGGAGGGAAGTAGGCAGAAGAACCCATGCAACAGGCCTGAGTGCAGAATGGAGGGAATCAGGCAGAAGAACTCATGCAACAGGCCTGAATGCAGAATGGAGGGAAGCAGGCAGAAGATCCCATGCAACAGGCCTGAATGCAGAATGGAGGGAAGCAGGCAGAAGAACCCATGCAACAGGCCTGAATGCAGAATGGAGGGAAGCAGGCAGAAGAACCCATGCAACAGGTCTGAATGGAGAATGGAGGGAAGCAGGCAGAAGAACCCATGCAACAGGCCTGAATGCAGAATGGAGGGAAGCAGGCAGAAGAACCCATGCAACAGGCCTGAATGCAGAATGGAGGGAAGCAGGCAGAAGAACCCACACAGCAGGCTAGAATGCAGAATGGAGGGAAGCAGGCAGAAGAACCCATGCAACATGCCTGAATGCAGAATGGAGGGAAGCAGGCAGAATAACCCATGCAACAGGCCTGAATGCAGAATGGAGGGAAGCAGGCAGAAGAACCCATGCAGCAGGCCTGAATGCAGAATGGAGGGAAGCAGGCAGAAGAACCCATGCAGCAGGCCTGAATGCAGAATGGAGGGAAGCATGCAGAAGAACCCATGCAACAGGCCTGAATGCAGAATGGAGGGAAGCAGGCAGAAGAACCCATGTGGCAGGATGGAATGCAGAAGGGGGGGAAGCAGGCAGAAGAACCCATGTGGCAGAATGGATATGCAGAATGGAGGGAAGCAGGCAGAAGAACCCATGCAACAGGCCTGAATACAGAATTGAGGGAAGCAGGCAGAAGAACCCATGCAGCAGGCTAGAATGCAGAATGGAGGGAAGCAAGCAGAAGAACCCATGCGGCAGGATGGAATGCAGAAGGGAGGGAAGCAGGCAGAAGAACCCATCAAGCAGGCTAGAATGTAGAAGGGAGGGAAGCAGGCAGAAGAACCCATGCAGCGGGCTGGAATGCAGAAGGGAGGGAAGCAGGCAGAAGAACCCATCAAGCAGGCTGGAATGCAGAAGGAAGGGAAGCAGGCAGAAGAACCCATGCGGCAGGATGGAATGCAGAAGGGAGGTAAGCAGGCAGAAGAACCGATCAAGCGGGCTGGAATACAGAAGGGAGGGAAGCAGGCAGAAGAACCCATGCGGCAGGATGGAATGCAGAATGGAGGGAAGCAGGCAGAAGAACCCATGCACCATCCTGGCATGCAGAAGGGAGGGAAACAGGCAGAAGAATCCATGCAACAGGCCTGAATGCAGAATGGAGGGAAGCAGGCAGAAGAACCCATGCAACAGGCCTGAATGCAGAATGGAGGGAAGCAGGCAGAAGAACCCATGCGGCAGGATGGAATGCAGAATGGAGGGAAACAGGCAGAAGAATCCATGCAGCTGGCTGGAATCCTGAAGGTGGGAATCCGACAGAAGAACCCAGGAAGCAGGCTGGAATGCAGAAGGGAGGGAAGCAGGCAGAAGAGCCCATGCAGCGACACTGAAATGCGGAAGGGAGGGAAGCAGGCAAAAGAACCCATGCAGCAGGCTGTAATGCAGAAGGGAGAGATGCAGGCGGAAGAACACATGCAGCGGGCTGGAATGCAGAAGAGAGGGAAGCAGGCAGAAGAATCCATGCAGCGGGCTGGAATCCTGAAGGTGGGAATCCGGCAGAAGAACCCAGGAAGCAGGCTGGAATGCAGAAGGGGGGAAGCAGGCAAAAGAACCCATGCAACAGGCCTGAATGCAGAATGGAGGGAAGCAGGCAGAAGAACCCATGCAACCGGCCTGAATGCAGAATGGAGGGAAGCAGGCAGAAGAACCCATGCAACAGGCCTGAATGCAGAATGGAGGAAAGCAGGCAGAAGAACCCATGCAACAGGCCTGAATGCAGAATGGAGGGAAGCAGGCAGAAGAACCCATGCAACAGGCCTGAATGCAGAAAGGAGGGAAGCAGGCAGAAGAACCCATGCGGCAGGATGGAATGCAGAAGGGAGGGAAGCAGGCAGAAGAACCCATCAAGGAGGCTGGAATGCAGAAGGGAGAGAAGCAGGCAGAAGAACCCATGCAGCGGGCTGGAATACAGAAGGGAGGGAAGCAGGCAGAAGAACCCCTCAAGCGGGCTGGAATGCAGAAGAGAGGGAAGCAGGCAGAAGAACCCATGCGGCAGGATGGAATGCAGAAGGGAGGGAAGCAGGCAGAAGAACCCATCAAGCGGGCTGGAATGCAGAAGGGAGGGAAGCAGGCAGAAGAACCCATGCGGCAGGATGGAATGCAGAATGGAGGGAAGCAGGCAGAAGAACCCATGCACCATCCTGGCATGCAGAAGGGAGGGAAACAGGCAGAAGAATCCATGCAACAGGCCTGAATGCAGAATGGCCGGAAGCAGGCAGAAGAACCCATGCGGCAGGATGGAATGCAGAATGGAGTGAATTAGGCAGAAGAACCCATCAAGCGGACTGGAATGCAGAAGGGAGGGAAGCAGGCAGAAGAACCCATCAAGCAGACTGGAATGCAGAAGGGAGGGAAGCAGGCAGAAGAACCCATGCAGCGGGCTGGAATGCAGACGGGAGGGAAGTAGGCAGAAGAACCCATGCAACAGGCCTGAGTGCAGAATGGAGGGAATCAGGCAGAAGAACTCATGCAACAGGCCTGAATGCAGAATGGAGGGAAGCAGGCAGAAGATCCCATGCAACAGGCCTGAATGCAGAATGGAGGGAAGCAGGCAGAAGAACCCATGCAACAGGCCTGAATGCAGAATGGAGGGAAGCAGGCAGAAGAACCCATGCAACAGGTCTGAATGGAGAATGGAGGGAAGCAGGCAGAAGAACCCATGCAACAGGCCTGAATGCAGAATGGAGGGAAGCAGGCAGAAGAACCCATGCAACAGGCCTGAATGCAGAATGGAGGGAAGCAGGCAGAAGAACCCACACAGCAGGCTAGAATGCAGAATGGAGGGAAGCAGGCAGAAGAACCCATGCAACATGCCTGAATGCAGAATGGAGGGAAGCAGGCAGAAGAACCCATGCAACAGGCCTGAATGCAGAATGGAGGGAAGCAGGCAGAAGAACCCATGCAGCAGGCCTGAATGCAGAATGGAGGGAAGCAGGCAGAAGAACCCATGCAGCAGGCCTGAATGCAGAATGGAGGGAAGCATGCAGAAGAACCCATGCAACAGGCCTGAATGCAGAATGGAGGGAAGCAGGCAGAAGAACCCATGTGGCAGGATGGAATGCAGAAGGGAGGGAAGCAGGCAGAAGAACCCATGTGGCAGGATGGATATGCAGAATGGAGGGAAGCAGGCAGAAGAACCCATGCAACAGGCCTGAATACAGAATTGAGGGAAGCAGGCAGAAGAACCCATGCAGCAGGCTAGAATGCAGAATGGAGGGAAGCAGGCAGAAGAACCCATGTGGCAGGATGGAATGCAGAATGGAGGGAAGCAGGCAGAAGAATCCATGCAGCAGGCTAGAATGCAGAATGGAGGGAAGCAGGCAGAAGAACCCATGCGGCAGGATGGAATGCAGAATGGAGGGAAGCAGGCAGAAAAATCCATGCAGTGGGCTAGAATGCAGAATGGAGGGAAGCAGGCAGAAGAACCCAAGCAGCGATCCTGGAATGCAGAAGGGAGGGAAGCAGGCAGAAGAATCCATGCAGCGGGCTAGAATGCAGAATGGAGGGAAGCAAGCAGAAGAACCCATGCGGCAGGATGGAATCCAGAATGGAGGGAAGCAGGCAGAAGAATCCATGCAGTGGGCTAGAATGTAGAATGGAGGGTAGCAGGCAGAAGAACCCATCAAGTGGGCTGGAATGCAGAAGGGAGGGAAGCAGGCAGAAGAACCCATGCAGCGGGCCTGAATTCAGAATAGAGGGAAGCAGGCAGAAGAACCCATGTGGCAGGATGGAATGCAGAAGGGAGGGAAGCAGGCAGAAGAACCCATGCAGCAGGCTCGAATGCAGAATGTAGAGAAGCAAGCAGAAGAACCCATGTGTCAGGATGGAATGCAGAATGGAGGGAAGCAAGCAGAAGAATCCATGCAGTGTGCTAGGATGCAGAATGGAGGGAAGCAGGCAGAAGAACCCATCAAGCGGGCTAGAATGCAGAAGGGAGGGAAGCAGGCAGAAGAACCCATGCGGCAGGCCTGAATTCAGAATGGAGGGAAGCAGGCAGAAGAACCCATGCAGCAGGATGGAATGCAGAATGGAGGGAAGCAGGCAGAAGAACCCATCAAGCGGGCTGGAATGCAGAAGGGAGGGAAGCAGGCAGAAGAACCCATGCAGCGGGCCTGAATTCAGAATAGAGGGAAGCAGGCAGAGGAACCCATGTGGCAGGATGGAATGCAGAAGGGAGGGAAGCAGGCAGAAGAACCCATGCAACAGGCCTGAACGCAGAAGGGAAAGAAGCAGGCAGAAGAACCCATGCGGGAGGATGGAATGCAGAATGGAGGGAAGCAGGCAGAAGAATCCATGCAGTGGGCTGGAATGAAGAAGAGAGGGAAGCAGGCAGAAGAACCCATGCAGTGGGCTGGAATGCAGAAGGCAGGGAAGCAGGTTTAGCAGGCCCTCCCCTGAGGAAATTAGAATGTTCTATTTTAATAAACACAAAATAAATATAATATTATAATTGGGCAATAACACATTTTAATTAATTCTCACTCACAAAATCCCCAATGTTTATTATAAGGAAACTATAATTCTGATCCACTACCTCCTTGCAATGTTATTTAACATTCTGTTGCAATTTTTGGCATGTACAACAAAATGAACTACACGTCTGCACAATATTGTGCTTCCGTGATGTGATTCCATAAGTAAGAATTGGCCCAGGAGCTTTGCATCGTGCGGCTGGACTTTCAAAGCACTTTCCAAACAACAAATGATATGCACAAGAGCAGACATGCAAGGGATCCTCCTCATTCTGACGCACTATGCAGCGCTTTGGTCTGACTCAAGATTTCAAGAATGTGCAACTTACAACTTTCTTTGACACCAATTTCATAGCTGTCCCATTAGTAACCTGGGCGGACCCCTGGCGTCCAACGGAATCCTCCGACGATCTGTTGTGTGCCACATTCAGTCAATAATGATATGGTGGTACACTGAAGTCGTCCACCCCCAAGCCCACCACCAGAGATTCAACCCACCCGTCCCCCTCCTACCTACCGACTACACCCAGACTCCTTCCAACACTATGACACACAGAGCATCCCACCCAGAAAGCATTCTAGACATGAATGCAGTGACCAATGACAGACATGCAGACTGGACTGTGTAAAGAACCCCTCTATGTAAAGCACCCCTCTATGTAAAGAACCCCTCTATGTAAAGAACCCCTCTATGTAAAGCACTCCTCTATGGAAAGAACCCCTCTATGTAAAGCACCCCTCTATGTAAAGAACCCCTCTATGGAACCCCTCTAGGTAAAGCACCCCTCTATGTAAAGGACCCCTCTATGGAAAGAACCCCTCTATGTAAAGAACCCCTCTATGTAAAGAACCCCTCTATGTAAAGCACCCCTCTATGTAAAGAACCCCTCTATGGAACCCCTCTATGTAAAGCACCCCTCTATGTAAAGAACCCCTCTATGGAAAGAACCCCTCTATGTAAATAACCCCTCTATGTAAAGCACCCCTCTATGTAAAGCACCCCTCTATGTAAAGAACCCCTCTATGTAAAGAACCCCTCTATGGAACCCCTCTATGTAAAGCACCCCTCTATGTAAAGCACCCCTCTATGGAAAGAACCCCTCCATGTAAAGAACCCCTCTATGTAAAGCACCCCTC